>NC_058132.1:536813012-536950391 GCF_016433145.1 Gracilinanus agilis
CCGCGCTCAGATTTTGCGTGCGTTTTTTGGCTTATTGGGGTCCTAAATCTTGCTGCTCTCAGGAACAGGCCCCAGAGCTGCCAATGACTCAATGGGTGCCCCAAACTTGCTCTATTTCTTTTTAGCTGGCTTCAGCGCTTTAGATGTTGTGTGTGGAGGGGGTGGGGGTGGGGTGGTTGCTCAGCCTGTGATTTTGTGAGAGCTGTTTCACCCCTTTATAACATGGAAATGCCTCGATTCCACGTACCTTTCACGCTGTGCCCTGTTGTGGGGTTCCTCCGTTCATCTGGACTTGTTTTTATGTCCCCTTGAGGAGTTTTGTGTGTTTCAGTCAGGAGAGGTTAAGAGCTGCTTCTTACTCTGCCGCCATCTTAACCCGGACTCTCCAGTCTTTCTTAAAGTTAGGGGGTAGCATCAGGGAATTTGGGAGTCATAATATCTGCAAGATTAGTATTGCAGAATCATTATAGTGGCCTTTACACAGATTGAAAATTTTCAAATTACTTTAAAAGAAAAAATGTTAATTCTTTAATAACTATCTAATATATTTCTAATTTTATCAACTAACTTGGGCAAATGATTGTTTCAGGTTCTTGAAACAAAGCCATAACTCATCCAAGCTCATTTTCCCCCAATGAGCTACAGATATCTGCAGCAGGAGGATCACTACTCCCATGAAGACTCCCAAGCTCAATTACAGGTTGCAAATTTTATGAAAGGTAGTTGTATTTCCCTGACACAGTGTCCTCACACTTCTATAGAGCTCTCTTGCCTTCTACCCTGCCATCCTTTTGCTTCCTACAGAAGATTTTGCAGCTGTTGCAGGGATTTGGGCCAGAACCCTTCGAGAATGTACCACTGCTACTCAAACATCTTATACCAGAATAAATTGTCTTCTGCCACTTCCAACTCAACTGAATTTTCCATGGGCATAAGAATTCCTAGTTATAGCTCTGAAAATGCCTTATAAATTTCTGACAGTTATGAATGGGTATAGGCTGGATTTATGAATTTGGGATTTTGAAAAATATTTAGTTACCATTAATTAAGTTGGAAAAATTATCAGAAATGAATTAGCAGTTTTGTATATGATAAGTTATACTATTTCTTTAGATAGTTTCTTTATCTCATTGCAAGATATTAGCTTTAAGGAAAAAGAAATTTTATGTCGTTATCTGCTGGGATCCAGGGTTTTTATACTTGTATAGTCTTGAGGCTTCCAAAAACACAAAATATCTAGTTTATACTAGGCTTTTCTATCAGCTCCCCAAGAAGAAACTATCATAAGCCATTGTCATCCTTGGAAAACTGCTCCGGACATAGAGAGAAATTCATATCTTCAGATCTTTGGAGAAGTTTACCCACTTGTTTTCTGATTAAAAAGGAGAAGAGAGAGATGCTCACAGAGAAAGAGCAGAGAAAGTTATAGATGCAGAGAAAGGAGAAATAAAAGAAACAATAAAGGAGGAAGGTAAAAGATGGAAAGATTTAATTAATAAATATTTATTAAGTTCCTACTACATTCTATATATTGTGCTAAGTACTGAGAATACAAAGAAAAAGGAAAGACAACTCTTTATTTCAAGTAGCTTATAGTCCAGTGGGGAAGACAAATGATTATTTACAAACCCACTAGGCATTGCATAAACTGGAAGTGCTTAATTCAGAGAAATAATTGACATTAATGGAAATTGGTAAAGACTTCTTACAAAAAGTAAAATTTTATCTTGGTCTTGAAGAATGCCAGAGAAGACAGAAGGCAGAGATGATAAGGGAGAGAAAACCCAGAATGCAGTAAAGTGAGTGAATATGCATGGAGTCTTATGTGAATACCTGTAAAGAGGCCAGTGTGACTGGATCCTTAACTACATAGAAGGAGAAAGTTTTAAGAAGACTGGAAATGTAGAAAAGACTAAAGTTACAAGTTTCTTTCTTTGCCAAACAAAAAATTTACTATTTGATCTTTGAGCCAATGGGGAATCATGGAGTGTATTGAATATGGTAGTGACATGGTCCAATTTAAACTTTAGAAAGACCACTTTGAGATTTGAGTAGAGGCTCGATTAGAATAGGGAAATATTTGTGCCAGGGATACTAACCAGGAGGCTATGGTTGTAATCAAAGTATGAGTAGATGTGATGAGGATTCACACCAGAGTGGTTGCAGTATAACAGGATAGAAGGAAGCAAATAGAAGAGATTTATAAAAATAAAATTAGCAAAATTTGGGAATGTATTAAATACGATAATGATGTGATAAAATAAGGAGTGAAGATTGATACCTACTTTATGACCCTGAGTAATTGGGAGGTAGTGATATTCTCAGCATTAACATGAAAGTTAGGAAGAGGGGAGAGTTTAGGGGACATTTAATGAATTTAAGTTTATACTTCTGGAGTTTACAATGTTTATTGGACATCCAATTCAAAAATGTCTTATAGACAATTGGAGATGTGAAGCCAGAAATTGGGAGAGTTATTAAGCCTGGATAAGTAGTTTTGAAACATTATCAAAGAGATATCAATTGAAAACATAGGAGCTGATGAGATTACAAAGTAAAATAGCACAAAAAAAGGAAGAGGAAAAAGCCCAAAAGAGAGCTCCCTTCTAGGTATACATAGTTAGGGAATTAGTGACTATTAATTGAATAAATTTCTAGTAAAGTACCTTGAAAATTAGTGGATAGAGAGATAGGAGGAGATTGAAGATAGAGAAGTGTCATAGAAACCTAGAAAGAAAAGAACATCAATGAAAAGAAAATTATTGCAAGGCAAAAATGTCATGAAGGGGTCAAGATGAATGAAGGTTGAGAAAAGGTCATTGGATTTAGCAATTAAGAATCATTGGCAACATTGGAAGGAGAAAAGTAAGTGAAAGCATCATTATAAATAACCTTCTCAAGCAGTTAACTGAAAAAAGAAGAAAAATGTAATATCTATCAAGAGATAGATGAATCAAGGTAGACTTTTTTAAATATAGAAATTGATAGATATTTTTGTAGCCAATAAGGAAGCAATCGGCAGGCAATCAGATTGAATATAGAAAGGAGAAAATCTAATTTGGAAAATAGAATGGAATGGGATCATGTTTTCATGTTGAGAGTTTTGTCCAGCAAGGAGAATAGTTACTTTTTCACATGAAAACGGGGTGAAAGCTGAGACAGTGACATAAAGCATTTGAGTGAAATGACATAAGGAGGATTGAAAAAGATGAAGTTATAAGCCAAAGGACTTTTGTTCAGTAAAATATAAAACAAGATTCTGAACTGAGATGGGGAAGGGATTGAAAAGGTAATTAAAAATGTTCAGAAAAGCCACTTTGGTCTATGACTGTGTTGGCAAACCTAGGCATGGATGTCAAAGATGACACACAGAGTGCTCTCTTTGGAAATTTTGGTCTTCCCTTCTCTGCCCCCCAAAGGTCTTTACTAGAAAGGCAGAGGAACATGGGTGGAGCTACTCTTCTCCCCCTCTCTACACTTGCTGAGGACATTCCTGACTTCATCCACCACTGTGCCCTGTAGCACAATGGGGGTGCTTTCTCCCTCCCTTAAGTGGGGTAAAGGTGGTCAAGGCCCACATGGCACTCAGAGAGGGGAAGAAGCATGACACATGGTCTGTTGGGGTGGGTAAGCATGACACTTGTTCTGGGGGATGGGGTAGGAGTGGGGCTTGGCATTCCATCTCTAAAAGGTTTGCCATCATTGGTCTATGAGATAGTGAGTTAATTATAAAAGTATGAAAGAACTGGCTTACTGCAAGTGAGTAACAAGTCGAGATTATATAACATGGACATAGAAAAACTAGACATAGTTTTGTAATGATTTCAAGATGTTACTAAAGAAAATAAAGGAGAGGACAAAGAAAGGAACACTAAGTCAAAATAGGAGAAATTATGAGAAACTTATTAAGATATAAAATTAGGTTGTAAAAATTAGATTCATTTGCAAACATGGAAAGAGTAGGAAAAATGGAAGCCACTTATGCTTAACTTATATGTAAACTTTTCAGAGGAGGGAAAAGCACACATATATAAATGTATAAACATAAATTCAGCTAGGGATATAAATAGGAAAAGGAAGAGAGGAATGTAGTTTATAAAGGGGAGAATAGATTCGGAAAGAAATTAGTCATAAGTAAAACAAATGTATAACTTAGAAAGGAGAAAGGGAAAGAAAAAAGATTTTAAAAAGGAAGAGCATTAAATTAAAATAAATAATAAGAGAGGAACATGAAAAATAAAAATGAATAAATGAGATCCATGGAAATAATTAGAAATCAATTGAATGTAAATAGAACAAGTTCACCTACAAAACAGAAGAGGTTTTTAAAATGGATAAGAAAGTAATACCAGACTTTTTTTTTACAAGGAATACACTTTTAACATAAAAGATCTTAAAGAATTAAAATAAAAAATGGAGAAAATCTATTGTATTTTAGCTGTGTATGAAAAATGAAAGTTATAATTCTAATTTCAGACATGGCAACAGCAAACATAGATTTAATTAAAAGAGATGAGGAATAAATCCATAATTTGCTTGAAGGTAAAAGAAAATTACCTGATTTAATATTTCCCATATGTGTAATGAATAAAATTATATATAATACACATATATTATATATGTACACATGTATAATATAAGTAAACTTTAAAAAATAATTAAAAGCAGGTAATTAAAATATATTTAAGGGAAACTCGATTTACCCCATTAGCTCTTGGTAAATCTTTTTTTTTTAATAATTTTTTATTTTTAGAAAAATTTTCCATGGTTACATAAGTCATGTTTTTACTTTCCCCTTCACCCCCTCAATCCCCCGCCCCCCTCTGCTGTAACTAATTTGCATTTCCACTGGTTTTATTATGTGTGGTCAGTCAAGACTTATTTATACATTATTGATAGTTATATGG
This sequence comes from Gracilinanus agilis, assembly GCF_016433145.1. NCBI lineage: Eukaryota > Metazoa > Chordata > Mammalia > Didelphimorphia > Didelphidae > Gracilinanus > Gracilinanus agilis. The sequence continues at coordinate 536,817,920 of NC_058132.1, forward strand.
GTGTGGTCTTTTCAGGTCTACATCCCCAATCATGTCCTCATCAACCCAAGTGTCCAAGCAGTTGTTTTTCTTCTGTGTTTCTACTCCTGTAGTTCTTTATCTAAAACAATAGAAAATAAGTTACAAACTAAGAACCTAATTAGAATTTTAGGAAAAAAATAAATATGATTATTCATTGTTAATTAGTGAATGGAAGAAGGGAAAATGTAAGAATTATGATCAACACAATGAGTATTCATGCAAGAATCCTTAGGATGGATGATTAAATAATTCTATCTATCATATAGATATGAGAGATTTAGAGTTATGAAAAACTGTATACAACCATTGTGGAGAATGTGTTTTGATTGTGTATATTTATTACAAAAAGAATAATTTTTCTCCTCTTACTTTTTTAGTGGATAGTGAGTAGAAGGAGAAAATTTAATATAAATATATAATAGACAAAGAGAGAATTAAAGAATGATATGGATATGAAATATTTCATATACTTGTAATCCTCACCTCCCTTAATGGGGAGGGGAGATGAGTTACCCACACGTGACAATAAGTAACAAATCAAGAACTAGGGACTGCCCTTTGGGCAGTCCAAATCAGCGTAGAGGCTGCCATTTGTCCACTTGATTTAGAGGTGGACCCACGGGAAGTGACGAAAGACACTATCTCTTTAAGTATGTTGGTTACTTCCTGTGGAGGCAGTTCAGGCTTTGAACTTGGTGCTGAAGGACCTCCCTTGAGACCTCAGGCAGCATCTACTCTGTATTGTCAGGTGTGTAAGTTAGGCTGACTTCCTTGGCCTACCTTGGCCACTTCCAAACTCTGCCTTAAGTAGGCACTAGCCTATCTGGTTGCTAAGCCTTGTGGCTTGCAGCCTAATTTATTTAGCCTTTTAACCTTCTCTCTCATCCAGGCCTCCACAAGCCTGGACTAGCCTCTCCCTTTCTCTTTATTTCTATACCTTTACCTTCCTAATTGTAAATAAACAGCCTTAACCTGATGTTGACTTGGGTCTGATTTAATTACGGAATCAATCTGAATTGTTGATTCCTGGTGGCCACATTTTAAATTCATATCTATAAAATACCTAAAATCTCCCTCTTACACATAGAAGGTCCTAGTACAATTTATTTCATTTGTTACAAGACCTTTCACTAAGTAGGAGTAATCTGTACACACACACACACACACACACACACACACACACACACACACACATGTAAATAAAAAATATATTATGTGACCAAAGAATTATTGTAGGAAAATGTAGAGAAACAGAAAGAAAAGGGACAGATAAAGACAGAGAGACAGAAAGGGTAATCCATTCCTTTCCCACCCTAAGGATAATTCCCTCAATCATTCAAGTCATAACTAGACTTGAATTTCCTTCTGGAGGATTCTGAAATACTGGAATACTATACTATTTATATGAAAGTTTGATGATACAGTGGAGAAAATACTGGTCCTGAAGTAAAAAAAGACTCACCTTAATGACTTCAAATCAGGATGCAGATACTTATTAGCTCTGTGAACCTGGGCAAATCACATAACCCTTTGTGCCTCAGTTATTTATCAGTAAAATTAGTTAAAGGAGGAAATTACAAACCAGCATACTATCTTCACTAAGAAAACTTCAAATGTGATCTCAAAGAGTCAGATGCAACTGAAATGACTCAACAACAATAACAACAGCAGCAGCAGCAGCAAACTTAGAACCGGATCTATATGGAAATTATAGTGATATAGAAAACTATATTTTAACATTATTTCTTTTACATTATATTTTTAATAAATTTGTTAGACATTTTCCACATATATTATAATCTGGTTCAGCCTCATTTGGGGTTTCAAATCAAGAATTCTGGGCATTTTGCATCTGAAGAAGACTTTCATCCACCTTTTACACATAAATACAGAGATTTGTCCATATATGCACACTCAATTGTATGTAAATACATATAATTGTATTCTGTTTTATAGTATACATATAAGTGGTTCATCAGCTATATTAAATAAAACACTTAATAATTATGGATAATAGGAATAGAATATATGAACAGAAAACACATTGAATATTTTTTAAACTGGCCAAAGTACCTGAGGATGTAATACTGTAATCTAATACATGTGAAAAATGATATCTTCCCCCATGTAATCTGGCATTATTTTAAAAAATATCTTGCAGATTCCAAGGATGAACACTTTTAAAAAGGTTTAAGTAAAAAATAGGAAAATGAGATGAGTTACTTAGACCAAGCTGGAAACTGAATATTTGTGTTTCTGAATTATTTGTTTAATTTAGTTTGGAATTTATTCCTATTAGACATAAATTTTAGGTCACCATATGGTTAGGGAATAGAAGCATCATCCAGGTATTACGATTCCCATCTTACACAACAGGAAATGTTAGTCCAGAGAAATTAAGTCACCTGCCCAGTAGAGAGTAAGTGGTATATTCTTGATTCAAACCCAAGTTGTCCACATGGTATGATATTAATTTGTTGTTCTCTCAGCAACTCAGGAACTTTATCCACACCACTAGATCACAAATATTAATTTTAATAGAAAAGAAGTATGGAGGGAGTATTAGAGTCTGATAAATCCTTGAGGTGAGAGTACTTTGTTTTTTTCAGCCCAATGCCTAGTGCTAAGCATGGGCTAACAGTAATATGTCAGTGTTGCATGATGTAAAGAAGAGCACTGGCACATCATGAACATTATTGAGACAAAGATTAGAGTTTGGGGCAATAGTACCACAATGTAAAGGAAACCAGAAATCTGATGAAGATCAAATAATAGAGCAAACACATTCTCACAGCTCCATCTTATTAACTTTTAAAGTGAGCAACCATTTGACTACCTTCACTATGTAGAAGATATTTAAATAACAGACTTAAAACTTTTATGCATTTTAAGACATTTATGTGTATGTATATGTATATGTATATATATATATATGTATGTATATATGACATATAAAGTCTACTTTATCAGAATCCTGGAAAATATATTGTTCAATGGTTGAGGAAGAATGGATATGGGTAGAAATCTCATTAGTATTCAAACAAATATCCGATTTGAATATAAAAATTATTATGTAAGAGTAAGTTCAAACTTTGAAATAATTCTACTTCCACATACACATATGAAATGCTGAATTGTTCCTAGGTAGAGAGAAAATAAAGGCCTTTTGCCAATGATTTAGCTATGTTTCTGAACCCACTCCCCCCACACACACATATGAACAAACATATAGGAATAAATATATACACCAATAGACCCATTTTGAGTTCCTATTTCCTTAGTAGTTTTTTTTGGAATAGTGGAAACTATAAACTTAATTACTAAGGGCAATTTATTCATGAGAAATTAAAATTAAGACAAGTATAGAATGTTTAGCCTTGACATTTTATTAGTTATATTATAGATTCAATATATGTTGTAGGAATTTTTCTTCCAAATTGATATTCGACATACTAGCTATTTTGATCAAACTTGCTATGCTTTGGGTTATAAAAGCCTTTGTTCTAAGTGGAAAAAAATTCTCCAAGGTAAAAAAGTCTGTTCTATTCACCACACTGAAATTAACAGTTATACTGCTCCTCAAAGGAAGACATACACACACACAAACACACACACACACACACACACACACACACACACACAAAAAAACAGAAAGGCAGAAAGAATATTATTTTTGAAGGAAGGCTTCTGCTGATCCTTGCCTTAGGGTTGTTGCTTTTCTAAAATATCTGGAAAACAGAACATAATAAAAAAAATCCTCTGAGATTTGAACTTTAAAAAACCATAACAATCCACTCTTCTCATGAGGAAGAAATTTCACTTTGGACAATAAAACAAAAAAGAGATTGAAAAAAAGCATATATACATGCTTTTTTATATATGAAATGTATATGTTTTCATGCACATGCATATATCTGTATTTAAATATATATGTGTATAAAGATTCAAATTATGTTTCAGCCACAGTTCTAAGTAAATCAGTTGGGAGACATAGTGGATTGAGAATGGAATAACCTGGATTCGCATTCAGCTTTAGATATTTCTTAGTTGTATGATCCTTTTAAATCACTTGGCCCATTTCAGCCTCATTTTTCTCATCTTAATTCTAAAATGTGGTTTATAATTCCTATCTTACAAGGTTGTGTGCACCAAGTGAAATAACAAATGAGAAAAATGAAAGAAACAATGATCATGCCTTCTAGAAGCATACAATCTTATAAGAGAGTCAATAACTAATATTTCAGAAGTTTTACAGGGAAAAGGGCTTTGGTGTTGGAAATAATAGTAGTAAAGTAGTGTCTAAGAGACAATATGTCCAGCATATGAAGATATTGATTACTTTGAAACGTCAGAGACATATGTTGCTGTTCTACACATTTATCATATCCATATATATGATCCTCTGTCCATGTACTCTGACCATATGTACTCCCTCAATGTTTTCTTTTCCATGTCTGTTAAATGTACCATCAATCTTCCCATTGATGACATATGTGGATGGATCATTTTGAGTTTTAAATGAAATGTTGTATTGCTCTTTTCAAAATGTGGTAATTTCATTACAAACCTTTTCTTTGAATTGATAAAGTCCATTGGATTAACAATGAATTAATAATGACTAGTAAATTTTCACATTGTTGGTGACTTAGAGATTTTAGTGGAAGTAAATCCATAGAATAACTTTGAATTAGTGATTGACTTCTATGAGGGCCCAGCTATGAAAATTGGAAGATATTCCAGTGTTAAATATACCTTGCAGAAAAATTCATTTTAACACTTATGGTAGACCCTTGGTTGTGAAATCAACTACTTTTTGACAAATTTGAAAACTTCAAAGCTGCTCTCCTATAGTAACACTGTCCAAGGAAAGTATAGTTGCATGTTATAATCACTGTGATGAAATCCCTAGGGAAGTACAAAAATAACCACTAGATTATGGAAAGACCTATTATTATTAGAGGAAGCAGAATTTGATGGATCTTGAGTCAGAAGACCCCGATTGGAATCCCGTGTCTTTAAATTTAAAATCTAAGAAATTAGATGTTGTTACTTTGACTCAGTTTCTTCTTCTATTAAGTGAGATGGTTAGATCAGAAGACTTCAAAGATATAGTCTCCCTTTAAATCTAAAATTTTAAGTCTTTCTAAGAATCTGTGCTCATTCTGAGAAACTAATGAAGTTTAGTTCCTCATTCTCTAATAATTCCTTTCCTTTAAAATTATGTTACAGAATGACAAGAGGATAATTAATGTCAAAAGTTCTTTGCTTCTTGGTTCCCAATTATATAGCAGCAAGTAGTTACAATTTTGTAGCATAGAGTTGCTTAAATGGTCAACCTGAACTGTCTACCGTTCTCTATTGGAATTATACCTTTATATTGTATCAACAAACTACCCTACTTTTTTGGGCAAATGTAGTTAATATAGTTGATAAAGATATTTTAACATGCATAACTTTTATAGGAAAACAGGGGTTGTGAAAATAATAGGGATTCTATTTTGAGAGCTTTTGTTATTTAATAAAACTAAAGAAGATTAATTTTGAATCTTGCCCAGAAAAAGATGCAACTCCTAGTGTGAATATTCCCTAAGGCTATTATAGTTTAATTATAAATTTCCTTATGCCTTCTTGGATTTAGCCAATGCTCATAAGGAAACTATTGTATTCAATCTACTTTAATTAATAGCTTCCAAAAGGATTTCCACAAGCTATTCATTGGACCATAGAGTCTATTATAGAACTATCAGTAAAGAACTAAATGCACAAGATAAATTTTACTAGCTGGACAAAACCAGCTTTGTAAATTTCTATAATGACTGTAAGCTGCTTATAATTCATTACATATTACAGCTTCTCAATGAAATACTTTAGTAATTAAAGAAAGTTGTTTCAAAACTTATTCACAATTTATTGTGCTTTTGCATTTTTCTAAAATGTAATCAAATTTCACATAGTTAGATGTATTACATTAATACAAAGAGAGGCAGACAAGTATATATAATGTTGGTTTTCATGTTCAAAGTGCTAGGCTGACTACACCTTATAGCCATAAAGACAATTTGTTTTTTAATTAAAGAAGATCCATGCTTTGTGTCCTTGCTTTTCCTTCCCTCTTTCCCATTTACTTGCATTACTACTCTCATTCCTGTGACCCATAATGCTACAAAGTTACTGGTCCCCACCTATAAACAGTGTTTCAGTCTTCTAAATTATCATTTACTATTATTTTCACTAGCCCCAGCTCCCAGTTTTTAAAATCACTTTCCCTAGGTTTAAGAGAAAAGCAAAATGATTAAATTAATTCAGAGTCCTAAATTCATGAATGTGTTAATACCTCAAAGAATGCTTCTTTTCAAAAGAATTTCTTAACTTGAAAAAATTAATAGCTTAATGTGTTTATATTATTTGTTCTGTCAACAATTAGTTTAGTGGTATGACAATCAAATAAGAGACTGCTGAGGATACAGGTATTTCCATCTCTAACCTTCTCTAATTCTAATATTCTGAATTGTCACAAATTGGAAGAGACACAAGTGACTTTGAGGTTATCTGGTAAATGGTAAATGTCAGTTTCATTTGATTCAGATAAAAAATAATGTTAGAACATCATCTGCAGTTGACAATAACTTTTCTATTAAGTAGCTGTCTGATATGTTTCTTGAGTATTTATTCCAAACATCCTAGGGAAAAACTAAGATGGAGTGTCTTTTTAAGTAATGGACATTTCATAATGTTATTTTTCATAAAATGTAAATAATGTTATCTGAGAAATCTACAAGTGGAAGAAATAGAGATTTATATTAAGAAATTCACTAGTTAGAGACAAGTGACAAGGTAAAAAGCTGTGTTTCTGTGAACAAGACATTTAATCCTCTGATTCTATTTTCATATTGCAAAATGAGGAATTTGAATCAATCAAAGAATCAATATATTTATTAAACACTTACTATGAGCTAGACACTGTGCTTGACTCTGGAAACAAATGACAGCAAATGAAAAACTTATTTCTCTAAAGGAATTTACTATTAACAGATGTTTTTGGTCTTTAATATGCAAATATATATGCATATATATATATGAATGTATATATATAAAAGACAAAAAATATCTGTTGATAGTTATGGACATTAAAGAAAGAGCCAAGGCCATAGTAACAAAGTAGGCAATTGGACTCATTTTTTTTAACCCTTGTACTTTGGTGTATTGTCTCATAGGTGGAAGAGTGGTAAGGGTGGGCAATGGGGGTCAAGTGACTTGCCCAGGGTCACACAGCTGGGAAGTGGCCGAGGCCGGATTTGAACCTAGGACCTCCCGTCTCTAGGCCTGACTCTCACTCCACTGAGCTGCCCCAATTGGACTCTTTATGACAAAGAAAAGAACATTTCCCAAGTTCTCAAAATTTTATACTTCTATCTTCAGACTAGCACTTTTTCTGAATCCTAGTAGATGTCCAATAAATATTTGTTGATTGATTAAACTAGGCATAAAAAGCAAATGGTTTACCCAGATGATACACATACTTATGCATGTACAAAATAAGTACAAGGCAGTTTTGGAAGAGAAGACACTAATAGCTGGAAAGGTTTTTATAGAAGGTGAGTCTTGAACTATTTCTTGAAAGAAACAAATGATTACAAGGGACAGAATTGAAAACTGAGTGTATATTCAAGATGTAGGAAGTGGCCAATGCAAAGTTATAGAGAGAGTACAGATAGAATGTGGTGTATGAGAAATAGCAAGGAGGTCAGTATGAATGGATTACATAGTGCAGGAATGAGATCAAAGCAAAGTCAGAAAAATAGATTGGGGCAAGGTTAAGAGAGACTTTAAAAGTTAAACAGAGGACATTATACTTAAAAAAAGCAATTAGCAATCACTAAAGTTTATTGAGTGAGGGAGTGACATGGTCAGATTTGTAATTTAGAAAAATCTCTTTGGTGGGTTTGTGGAGAACTGTTTAGAGAAGGTAGAAAATTGAGACATGGAGATGAATTAAGAAATAATAAATATTAAGAATTCACATCCAGGCAAGAGAGGAGGCCCTGAACTAGTTTAGTTTCCCTATGAATAAAGAGAAGGGAAAAGATAGGAGTGGTATCAAGACAGAATCCACAAAATTTGGCAACTAAGTGGAAATATGAGGTGAAGAAGCAAGTGCAACACTGAAGTTGTAAACTCAAGGACCTGGAAGAAGGTTTGTACTCTTTACAGAAAGAAGCGTTCAAAATGGTGGTTTTGGAATTAAAAATGATAAATTTGTGTTTGGATATGTGTTTGAGATATGTTTAGATGGAAATGTTTAGGTGACAGAGACACATTATTAGGGTTAAGAAAAAATCCTAGATCAAGAAATATAGATATAGGATTTATCTAAATTGAAATGCTAATTAAATACAAACTCATATGAGCTGACAAGGTCACCATGTGAATCTTTTTAGAGAAGAGAATCTATGAGAGGGCTTTGAGGTACATCCAAAGTTAAAGGGTATGATATGGATGATTGTTCAAAGACCACTAGGAAGAAGTAACACAGATAAAGAGAGAAAATAAAGGCAAGCAGGGTCAGAAAAACCCAGAAAAAAAAGATAATACATAGAAACAGACAGTGACAATCATGTCAAATGCTACAGAGCAGTAAAGAAGAATGAATAAATACATAAAAGAAGGAATGGGTGAGTTAAAATGTCTTTAATAAGTACTGGCTATGTGATAAGCCTTAGGGATATGAGTACAAAAGTGAGGCAGTAACTACAAAGCAGAGATTATATATGTGTGGGTACTACACATAGAGTGAAAGAAAGAGAAGGACTATGATCTAGATGTTATAAAAAAGGCTCATATAGATCTTATAATGTAATAATAAAAAAATTGATTTGGTTATGTTCAGAACCAGAAAGATTGTGGGAGAAAAAGAGTATGAAGGCAGCTTTGAAGTATCAGATAAGTATGAAGAAAGCAGGTGAGTCATAGTGAATGAAATATTACATATCTGGAACTTTCCTGAAATAGTGCACTAAAAGACAGCTGTCCACATTCAGGACATTGGCTGGGCCCCAGGGAAAAAGTTATGAAGGAAAAAAGGGTTGAGATTTCCAGGATAAAGTCTGAGAAAAAAGGTCATCAAATTAAAAAGAAAAAAATTCAAAAATAAAATATATTAATTTTTGAAAATTAATCACTTCTCATATATTTGTCTATACAGTAATAGTCAATTACTGATATAGTGGCAATCAGAAATAAACCAATATTATTTTAATTAAGTCTATGATATTTCAATTCAACTTCAAAAACAAGGAAAACAAAGTAGGGATCAAAGCTTTCCCCTTTTTTCTTGGTTGCTTTAATTTTTTTCTGTTTGTAAAGATCTTTTTGGCCTTAAAAGAACTCTGTGTTCAGATAACTCCACAGAGCAAAAAGCCAAGGAATTAGCCATATGGTGTTAGTCCATCAGATTCAATTAATTTAGCTATATACTTAAGCCAACTGGTCACAGGCCATAACTTTTCTGTTCTCTACTGTGTAAAGTACACTGCTCCAATAAATATGCTTTAGGCTTTAGTTTCTTCCCCACTGTCTAAATCACTCCCTTAGAGTAGGTGAGGATTTGGCCTACATTCCAAGAGTAAATACTAGATACTTGCAGTTTGATAGAAGGAAAAAAAAAATTTTGCAAGATAGTAAAGTGTCCTGTGACCTTATCCAACATTAGAAAGGAGATTGGACATTTTTACTCATAGTTTTAAAGAAAAGCCTGAACAACGATTTCTCTGTACATAGTTTAGGCATAGCTCTAACCAAAAGCAGGGGAATCAAGAAGAAAACATGTTGACATTTTTTTTTCTATCTATGTAATTATTCAGCTATTGTACTTATATAGAACTAAAAGGGTAGAATGGTCCTTTATATTTAGGTGCTACTTTTACATAATTTAAATTCTGTTAACCTTTGTTATTTGTTCTTTTGTCTATATACCTACTATTCTTTGCTAACTTTTCATAATGTAGACTCTGTTACCATGATACTATAGCAACTGGTTAAACATACTGTTGCTATGGGAACAGTGACATCTTTCATGAGACATCTTTACATCTCTTAAATTCTGTTCTAGTATTACTTTTTGAAAAATCTTCACATTAAAATAAAACTTGTTGTAAAGTAATGAATAATTATTTGTATTTTTACCAGGGCCCAGGTCACCTCCTCTAAGGTGAGGTAGATTTGGCAGTTTTATTAACTCTTTGAGAACACTTGAATGTCACTTAGAACATGAATACAATAGGACATTTGGAAAATGTAGCCTACTGCTTTTCTTGAACTATTGCTGTTTATTCTTTTGATAAAAATTTGTTAGAATAAAACATCTTTAAAAAATAAATAGACTCCATTTACTTGGTACCAAAATATTCAAGAAACATGCTTGTTAGCCATATAAAAACTAGTGTCACAGTGTCTATTTTCTTAGCAAACAACATATTCAAGTTACTCTTTTTATTATTTATTTAAACCTTTACCTTCTTTCTTAGAATCAATATTCTGCATTGGTTCCAAGAAAGGAGAGTGGTAAGAGCTAGGCAACAATAATTTAACCAGAGTCACAGAGCTAGGATGTATCTGAGGTCATATGTAAACCCAGGATCTCTTGTTTTAGGCTTGACTCTCAATCCAATCTGCCACCTAGCTGGCCCCATCAGTTACTCTAAAAAACACCTTATTACATTGATAAATATACCATTTTAAATAATTACATGATTTTGAAAATATTTGTATTTCTTTTTTTAAGATAAAATGCTTAAATGTATGCCAAGGTCCTCACTTCTTATAAATTATACACTAACATAAATGGATGCTTTGTAAAGTACATTCCTTCCTTGGCAACAAAAGAAATAATTTTATACTCAAAGTAACACCAGATATATAAAATTATTAATATGTATGTAGACACATATATATACACACATATATACATACACATATATACATACACACTATTAGAACATACCTTATTTTATTTTTGTTTCCTTTTTGTAACATATTTAATTAGAGAAATGTCACAGGTTCAATAATATTTTATAAATATACATATGAATACAAATCTTAGAAGACTTTTATACTTTGGAACAGGTTTTCTAGTCCTAGATCAAACATTTGATTTTACTAATTATTCATAATTTGTTTTAAATTTTACAAATTTAATTGAATTTAATTTTGAGGTCTGGGTAGGTAGAATAGATAGAAAAATGGGACTGCATCCAGGAACATATGGATTTAGATTTGGCATGAGACATTTACTGTCTGTGTTACTCAGTGAAAGTTTCTTCACCTGTGTTTTCCTCCACTCATTTGTAAATGAGTTTTACTATAACTGTACCCCAAGTATTACTATAAAGTTCATATGTGCAAAAATACAGACAAAAAATGATGAGATAAAAACCAAATAATGTTCAATCCTAGAGTCAACATGGAGCCACTATTTGTTTTGTGCTTGTTGGTTTTTGAGTGGTGGAGTAATTTGATCAGAATTTTATGTTAGGAAAATTATTTTGGTGGCTGAGTAGAGAATGGATTAAATAAGGACTGGAATTGGAAATAAGAAAACTAATTAAGCGGAAATTATAATAGCTCATGTGAGAGAGAAGATCCCAACTAGGATAATGGTTATAATTGGAGAGAACAAGTTTGATGTGTGGCAAAGTAGAGGTAGAAAAGTCAAGATTTGGCAATTTATGTGTGGGGGGACCAAGAAAAGGAAATGAATGATGCCTTTAAAGTTGCTAATCTGAGTCAATAGAGAGATAGTGGTGCACTCAAGCAATAATAGTGCATTTGGAAGAGGATGGATTTGGGAGGAAAGATAATGTAATTGAATGTGAAATGCACATAACAACCTATTCAGGCCTTTTTATATTATGTGAGTTACTTTGTTTCACCTAAAATGGAAAAAGAAAGAGACTGGGTTCTTGTTCATTAATTAATGCTTCAGAACACAGTAATTAAGGCAATGATTGAGAATCTTTTTGGACTTTTTAGGGACCCCTTGCCATGCCTCATTCATCTCCCCCAGACTGTGTGCCATTGCCTGCACCCATTGCATGCCTACTGCCCCCTGACTGCATACAGTGATTCACACCCCTGCATTTGGGGGTGGGGTGGAGGGAGGAGCTGAGCACAACAGGGTGGCTCCAGTGTCTGATACCCTTCCCTTGAGTTTTGGGGACAGGGGGCAGGCTACCAGCCCTAGGCCAGCTGTAGCCTTTGGCTCCCAGGGCTGAAGGGACATGGCCACCATATTCCCACTGCCACTTGGCTCCCAGGGGCCTGAGGGGATGGCCACTGTGCTCATAGCCTTTGCTGCTCTGCTGGGGAAAGCTGGGGGTTGAGGTGTAGGGGCAGGGCCATGCCTGGCTAAGAGGAGTTCAGCTGAGTTTAGCTCCTGAGATTGGTGGAAAGAATGCCCCTGCATTCATGGCTGGGGCCAGGCTCCCAGCCAGCCAAGCCATAGACCTACTCATGCCCATGTAGATGTCTCTCTATTATCTTTGGTGCACAGGTTCACCATCATGGCTGTAAGGGATAGATGTAAGAATGGACATGAGGGGTAGAACTGGTGGATATGCTGAGAGAGAAGGGTTCCCAATGGCATTAATGGGAGCATATATAGGGGTTAAATTTTCACTGACCTTAGAGGCTAATGCTCAAATCAGAAGGGGAAGGTCTGAGAGCTGGTATGGAAGAATGAGGGAGACAAGCAAAGAATGTTGAGAAATAAGAATGAGTAGTTTTATTGGACATAAATGTCATGATTGGCTGTTGTGAAGATGATGACTTCCTTTTGTTTGATCATATCAACTTGGAGCCAGGCAAGAATTGGTTTGAGATAATATTCCTCTTCCAAAGGCAATTTCCTGTTTGTAGACCATATGTATGGGTGAGAATAGTATAGAAAAAATGTAGTATATTATCTAGAATGTTGGCCTGTGAATCAGAAAGACTTGCCTTCTAGATAAAGTTCCTTTGAGTTCCGCAAGTCTTAGTCCTGCCTCTTTAAAGAGCATTATAGATTTTTTAAAACTTTTCTTTCTTTCTCAAAATTCTTTTCACTATGAATTTTAGACAGTAACATTTTTAGACATTATTAACACTTTAGAGACATTTTATCTTTTTAAACAACAGTACATTTCTAAAAAGAATAGGACTCTAATTGAAGATAGTGATGTTTTTTAACTTTAGTATCTAATTAATTTTCCAATGTTTCATCATATACTTCATTCTTAGTTGTGTTGACTTGGAAAAACACAGAACCACTAAAATGGACAGAAACACAAAATCTTTAATCAGGTAAAAGACAAGTTTTCAATATTCAGTGGACACACAGAGTTAAGTGCTAAAACTACCCAGAGCCAAAGCTCTGGAACTCTGGGAACAGTGTCTCTGGGAGAATGCACTGCCAAACATGATTCTCCAAAGAGTGACAGAACACTGGGTCTTATATGCCTTTTGGGGAACAAAAGAAGGGAAGTAAGATTGATTCATTCTAATTAGCAAAAGGAAATAATGAGCTCAGGACTTAATTAATAGGAAGGGGCTAATGCTTTACACAGGATACAAAAAAGATGTTTCCAGCCCAGAACAAAGACAAATATGGAGATTTCAAAAACACAATTGACAGTTGCTACCTTTTTCTTTTTCAAAGAAAGATTTCTGTCTAGGAAAGATAACAGAAAGAAAACGTTCATGTGTATATAATGTGAGTGTCAATGACTATCCAGAAATGGATTGGTTGAACACATCAGGCTTATCCATTTGTTCTGAGTACACAATGATGTGATGTCAAGAATATCAAATTTGTTGTTTATACCTATCCTTCTTTACTGGTTCTTGTTTTAATACCTTCATGATGTTAATGGAAATCTCAAGAAAATTTGGAATTTAGCAAGATGAAAATTGAAAAAATGAACATAAATGGGCATATGTTTTCATTATTACAGTAGAAAGTAAAATTATGTGGTTTAGGTACTATGGGGAAGTATACTACTTTCTATGCAATTTGATGAAATAATAATAATAATGATAATTATAATAATAATAATCTAGCCTAAACTTAGATAGACATGGAGACATTCAATGGTGAAGAAAGAGAGAATGTCTCACTATAATGTCATAAATTGCCTTTTATTACCATGTAGCTCCAATTTTAAGTCAGGTAAAAGTGACAGATCAAAGAATCTCGTGAATTATTCCTAGGACTATTTGGTTGGAATGAACTGACTCTGAGAGTAATAACACTTAAGTTAAAACTAAATGAAGCCTAATCTAAAAAAAGCAGTTAGCAGCAGCTGCTGGGTATGCATCCTGGGAAGTTTGAAACTAAAGACTGCTGACCAAAAATAGTAGACTGGAGAAACGAGGCTTTAACATTTTTTAATTGACTATAGTGAAGCAACTTCTCTAAAGAGGAATGGAGTTTTTTCCAGTTATTCTCATTCTCCACTGAAGTCAAGAAAGAAGTAAGGAAATGAAAGAATATTGATTTCTATTGATATATTAGTGATATAGTAAGATTCTGTACCCTGTTTTATTGATTTTATTCAATTTATTTGACTTACTTGATTTCTAATGATTTTCCTGGTAGGTTCTGGCTTAGTTAGGGCTTACTGTTTGTTTTACTACATCTTTCTTCCCTCTCCAGTCATTCTGAACAAGCAATTTGATATAGGATTATATATTTGCATAATATATTTTCCTATTAGTCATGTTGTGAAAGAAAATACAGACCAAAAAATAATATGTGAAAAAAATATCCTTCAATCTGTATTCAGAGTCCATCAGTTCATTCTCTGGAGGAAGTTAACATTTTTCACCATAAAATACTCAGGGTCTTTCTTGAAATTTTGCATTGCTGAGGATAGCTATCATTCACAATTAATCATCATACAATATTGCTTCCTGTGTACCAAGTTATTCTGGTTCTGCATCAGTTTATTCAAGTCTTTCAAGTTTTTTTTCCTGAAAGCATTCTGTTGATCATTTCTAATAGCACCATAGTGTTCCATTAAAATCATATACCACAACTTAGTTCAGCCATTCTCAAAATGATGGGCATCCATTCAATTCCTGATTTTTTGTCACCACAAAAAATTGCAATAATTTTGTGCAAATAGGTTTTTTCCTTTTTCCCATTTCTTTGGAATACAGTTAATATTGGTATTTCTGGATAAAAGAATATGCAACAGTCCTTTGGACCTGGTTGCAAGCTGTTCTCCAGAATCATTAAATTTGTTCAGAAATCCAACAATTGTATGTTAATGTCCAAATTTTGCTACATCTTTCATTTTCCTTTTCCATGATATTAGGTATGATGTTTTAATGTGCAATTCTCTAATAGTGATTTCAAGCATTTTTATATGACTAGAGATACCTTTGATTTCTTCATCTGAAAAATACCTGTTCATATCCTTTTACCATCTTATCAATTAAAAGTGATTTGTATTCTTATAAATTTGATTTAGTTCCTCATTTATTTGAAAAAGTAGTTTATCTTCATGAGAGAAAATAGTCCTGCATTTCTGTTATAAATTCTACCTACTCATAATATGTTTGTGATACATGTATGGTTTTATTTATTTTTTGCATCAATATTAATTAGGGAAATTGATCTACTGTTTTCTTTCTCTGTTTTATGCTATTCCTGGTTCAGGTATCACAATAATATTTGTGTAATAAAAGGACTTGGTAGGATTCCATCATAACTTATTTTAATTATATATATATTTCTATATATACATATTTAATTAAATTTAATTGTTCTTTAAATGCTTGGTAAAACTCATTTTTGAATCCATCTGGTCATGGGGATTTTTTGTTAGGGAGCTCATTAATGGCTTGTTCAATTTGTTGTTGTTGTTTTTTTCTAAGGTGCAGTTATTTAAGTATTCCATTTCCTTTTCTGTTAATCTTGGAAATTTATATTTTTTATACATATTAATCCATTTCACATAGTTTATCAGATTTATTAACATGCAATTGGGCACAATAGTTCCTAATAATAGCTTTAATTTCTTCTTCATTGGTCATAAATCCAAAATATTCATTTTTTAAATCCTTACCTTCCATGTTAGAGTCAATACTGTGTATTGGCTCCAAGGCAGAAGAGTGGTAAGGGTAGGCAATGGGGGTCAAGTGACTTACCCAGGGTCACACAGCTGGGAAGTGTCTGAGGTCAGATTTGAACCTAGGACCTCCCATCTCTAGGCCTGACTCTCAATCCACTGAGCTACCCAGCTGCCCCCTAAAAATATTCATTTTTGGTACTAATAACTTGATTTTCTTCTTTCTATTTAAAATTTAATTAAGGGATGCTTTATACATTTAACTGTTTTTAAATAAAAAAAAGACTTACTGTTATATTAATTTGTAGTCTGTTTCTATAACCCTTTACTAAGGTAAGTTTCATTGTGTTACAATCCAAAAAAGAATGCATTTAAAATTTGTGCTTTTCTGAATTTGATTGTGAAGCTTTTATGACCTAATATATTGTCAAATTTTGTGTAGGTGCCATGTACTAGTTCTAAGATATCAGGGCAGTTTCCCTTAATTTATTCAAATACATTTAAATTCTCTCTCTCTCTCTGATTTTGTTTTTTAAAAACAGGATTGTGGTAAGGGCTAGGCAGTGGGGGACAAGTGACATATCCAGACTCACAGAGCTAAGAAGGGTTTGAGGCCAGATTTGAATCTAGAATCTCCCATCATAAGGTCTGACTCAAAATCCAGTGATCTTCTCAGCTGCCCCCACCCCTCTGTTTTTTATCATGTCTTCCACTTGCCTAATTCTAATTTTTCTATAATTGTAAATTTTGAATGAAAGGGGGTCTCTCAGCAAGGTTGGGTAATGGGAGAAGGAGACTGAGAAATTGCTCCCAAAATGGAGTCCAAAAACTTTGCTTACTCTATGGCTGAAGTCTTGATGGGAAAGAAATGATTGAATGGCTTTCACCAGGGAATCAGGGTTTCATTTTCCACTAGAAGATACTCAGGAAGCCCTCAGGATTGGATCTGAGCTGGGATGTCCTCCTCCTCTCTCCTCCCAGTCCTCCCCCAGAAGTCCTCTCTAACCTCCTCCCTTCTCTGGAGCCATTACCCAGAATTCCCTCTGGTCTCAACTGTCACCAACTGTCAGCACCTCCTTCTCTGGCTCCTTTTGTCCCATCCTCCTTACCCAAATCCCATCTTTACATTATCCTAGTTTTGTGTGGTGGGACTTTTTCCAAAAGTCCCACTTAATTCATGCATCACTATTTCTTATTCCTATTTTATGTTCTCCCTCCCTCCAAAATAATAAATCCTTATCTTCTCTTATCACTATATTAATTATCTATCTATTCCTATTCTAAGACAGGTTTTGGAGAGGTAGGTAGGGGGATAAGGGTTGCAATTTATATAACAATTTTTACAGGGTACAAAACAATTTTGTAACCAGAAAAATTTTCCATTGAACACAATGTCTAAGTTTACAGTGTAACAATTTTCTTTTCCTTAAACTCTTCTAAGTTATTATTTAACCCATCTATGATTTTAACAGAATTTTAGCTTGTTTCTACTTTTAATGTATAAGTCTATTAAGTAATGCAATACAACTATCTTATTGTTCCTAGCTATTATCAAATTATGTTTAAACTACCTATGTTTTAAATGCAATGTTAATTTTTATATTGATAATCTATTTTAGTATGTTAGTATTCTTAGTTATATATCACACAACACATATATTTTATTCTTATGCCTTCCTTGCACTAACTGCTAAAAATTTTTGAACTTCCCTAGCCCTTTCTGCATGTTTCCTAAGTCTAATGTCCAAATTAGGTGCTAAATTGTTAGTATGCTACAGTATCTACGTGGTTAGGGGCTATTATTTATAATTCTACTCTACTTTTACAACCTATGTTACAGGTATATATAAAATTTACATTATGTATACTATTATACAATGTTATAAGCATTAGTTCTGCATATCAATGTTAACCAGACAAGAAAATCACTTAATTTTCTTATGTGGTTAAAATCTTATGGAACTTGCAACTATTTACATTATAGACATATATACATTTTGTATTTTCACAATCTTTAGACACTTGCTTACTTACATGAGGTCTCGACTAGATATCAGTTTTGTGTTGTGTTTTATGTTCTCTTTACGTACTGTGCATGCAAAATACTCACCCTTTTTTTCAAAGTTGTCAATTTTCTTCAAATTGTCTGTAGATTTCTCTTGTATCTTGATGTTATGTACTGTGGTTGCATTTTCCCTAAAGTTTGAGGTTAATTTGTGCTATCACCACACCATAGTCTTACATAAACTGTTTCCTTCTGTCCTCTTGTTTGTGCAATTGTCCATTTTTGCAAAGTTCAAAGTTCAAAAGTTTTTTCACAATGCTTCTTCAAGTACTCTTTTCTTGCATCTTTCTTCTTGGTGATTTTCCCAATTTCCTTTTCTTCTCTTGATACTTTTCCCCTTCTCTGTTTCTCCGTCACATGTTGTCTGTTGTCATACATGTTGTTGGACAGACTCTCTGGTCTGGATGCAGAAACAGTGTGGATTGTGATGCCTTGCCAGTAATGTTAATCAATTGTTTGTGTGTGTGTATGTTATATGTACTTTCATATTTTCAATGATTTTGTGTTTTGCAATGACTTGGCTAGGTTTTGTGGATCAATATACTTACTTATATATACTTACACACACACATATAGATAGATAGATAGATAGATAGATAGATAGATAGATAGATAGATAGATAGATAGATAGATAGATAGATAATAGATAGATACTTACAATATACTTACATATATCACTTACATATGCTTTCCTTTTGGAGGGGTAATGTTCTCTATTGGTGGAACTAGCAATCCAATGTTGCTTTGATTTACTTTCATATACTGTTTTCATTGTTACAGTCTACTCCACATTTTGTTTGTAATCCTTCTGTATTTAGGCTTTTCTTTAGGCATTCTGTACTTTTGATGGATTAGTCATCCAGTACATGTATGAAACATAGCCACTCATGTCTTTCCTCAATGCCTATATCTGGTACCCTGATTACTGATACATTTGCTTCTGGATATAGTCTTTTCATTTCCTCTTCATCATCAGAACTCATGTCATCAGAGTCTATGTAAATAGGGTATGGTTATGATGGCTTGGTATTAATTACATCTACTGCTAAAATTGCTGTTATGTCTATATCTGCTAAGTCATTTTCTGGTAGCATGCTAGTCATGTGTGGTTCAATATTTTCTGTCTCTTGATTTACTTCTATCAATCGAGCCTCTATCTCTGTATATCCCATGACCCCTTCCTGTTGTAAAGTGACTATTGTTTGTTTTGGCTTTGGACCCTCAGATTGCAATGCATTTTGATCTTGCAATGCATTTGCTTTCCCTACCTTTTTGCTTCTGTATGGCATTAAAATGTTGTTATCTTTATTGTTACCCTGGCTTGGCTGTATTATTTTATGGATTGATTCATTGTTCTGCGTGAGTGATTCCTCTATTTGGTTATCCCTTAAGCATTTAGAGTTCTTTCCAGGTGGAGGCATTCCTAACAAGAAGGGGTGGCCTCTCTGGAATGAATCTCTCTAGAAGTCAGGAAACGAAGGTCAGTTTTTCACTTTCCAGGAGAAGATCCAAAAGGAAGAAGATCCAGGAGCAGTATTATTAGAAGCAGAACAAGACCCAGAGTCCCAGGTCCAAGCTCCTCCATGCCCAAGATTCAGGACAAAGACCTCTTGGACAGGAAGTTCATCACCTTTTATAGTCCTTTTTTACATGACTTCCTGTTCCTTCCTCCACTTTTCAAGGACCAATTGCAGACTTTAAATTTGTTTAGCACTTCCCAGGGGGTGGTCAGTCACTTCTGGAATTATCATCCACTTTATTAAGTGGCTTGCAGACTTCCTCTACTTAGTGTTAAGTAGGGTTGTGTATGCTTTTGGTTGATTAAGTTTAAAAGTAGGCAAGGGGAGAGTCAATCCAATCTTCACATTGATTATTTTTTTTTTTTGCTTATCCATTACCAATTAATAATTTTAGGTCTTACTATATTCATATGAAAAAAATGTAATTCTGTTCATATAATTCCAAGATTTGTTTTGACACATATACTGATAGGTTATTTACATTGGCAATAGTTATTTTAAATGGAATTTCCTTTTTATCTATTTTGTTGAAATTTGTGGTAAATAGAAACACCAATAATTTATTTTGGATCTTACAAATTAGTTAAAGGTATTTGTTTTTACTATTAGTGTTCTGGTTGATTCTCTGGGGTTCTCTATATATATCATCATATCATTTGCAAAGAGGAACCCTTTTGTTTCCTCATTGTCTATTCTAATTCCCTCAATTTCTTTTTCTTCTCTTATCACACTAGCTAATATTTCTAGTATAATATAACATAGTAGTGGGGATAATGAATATCCTTCCTTTACCCCTGATCTTATTCAGAAGGATTCTAATTTATCCTCAGTACAGATGTTTGCTAATGATTTTAGATAGATATCCTTTATCACCTTAAGGAAATTTTTATTCCAATTTTCTCTAATATTTTATAAGGAATAAGTGTTATATTTTGTCAGACTTTTTTTTCATCATTTGAGATAATCCTATGGTTTCTATTGGTCTTGTTATTGATATTGTGAATTAAGACAATAGTTGTCCTAACATTGAACCAGTCATACATTCCAGGTATAAAATTCCCCTATTAAAGTATGATCTTTGTGATATAATGATGTAATCTCCTCGCTAGTATTACATTTACATTTTTTGCCTCAATATTACTTAGGGAAATTGATCTATAGTTTTCTTTCTCTGTGTCTGTTTTAGCTTTTTCTAGTTTAGGCATCAATACTATACTTGTGTGATAGAAAGAATTTAGAAAGAAATAATTCTTCCTCTATTTTTACAAATAGTTTAATTAGAATTAGAATTAATTTTTAAATGCTTGGCAACATTCACTTGTTTATCCATATGGCACAGGGTCATTTTCTCAGAAAATTCTTTGATATTTGTTCAAATTAATTTTTATGTGGTGTTTGTTTTGATATTCTATTTCCTATTTTATTAATCTGGGTAATTTATATTTATATATGGAAATACTCATCTATTTCATTTTAATTGCCAAATATGTTGACATATTTGGCAAAATAATTACTGAATAGTTCTATAATTTCTTCTTCATCAGTTCTGATTTATTCTTTTCCATTTTTGAAACTAATTTTGTTTTTTCCTTTTAAAAATCAAATAAAACAACAATATTTTATCCATTTTATTATTTTTCTGATAAAACCAATTCCTTATTTATAAATTCAATGTTTTTCAGATTTTCAATTTCATTAATTTTTTTCATTGTTTTTAAGATTTCTAATTTGATATTTAGTTGTGAATTTTAATTTTTAATTTATTTTTAGTTACACTCCCAAGTCAATAATCTGCTCTTTTTCTATGTCCCTGATATAAGCATTTAGAGATATTAATTTCCCTTTAAGAACAGCTTTGACTGCATCTAATAAATTTTGATATTTTTTCTCTTCAATATTTTCTTTAATGAAAATAGTGATTGTTTCTATGATTTATTCTTTGCCCCATTTATTCTTTAGGATAAGATTATTTAGTTTTCAATTAATGTTTAGCCTTTCTAGTGTCCTTTGGTGAATGTATTTTTTCCTATCATGGTCTGAAAATGATACACTTAATATTTCTACTTCTTTCTCTTTTGTTTGAGGTTTTTGTGCTCTATTATTTTGTCAATTTTTCTGAAGATACTATGTAACTCTTGTGACTCAAGTGTCTTAATTATCACCTTCCTAGGTATGATGAATGTACTCAATTTAACCTTATTGATGTCCTTAAATTTTCACTTTTTTTTACTTTTTATGCTTTTCTTGAGTGATGAATTTGCTCATTAAATTTTATTTTCAGCTGCTCTCTTCTCTTCTCTTCTCTTCTCTTCTCTTCTCTCCTCTTCCTTTCTTCTTCTTTGTAATCCCAGAAAGCCTCTATTTCATTATATACCATCCTTACTTTCTTCCCCCATCCCCACCCCCACATGTTGTACTCAGTTTCTAGGGGTATGTTACTTTTGGTTTTAGGTATTCCAGATTAACATATTCCATGTCTTCTGGTCAAATAATGTAGAAGCTTCAAGGTCTTGTGTAATCCTGACTGTGCTTCCATAATATTTGAATTATTTATCTCTGGCTACTTGAATTACTTCTTTCCTTGGTTTGTGAGTTTTTTAAAATTTTGCTATAATAGTGAGGATACTTTATAATAAGGTCTATTTCTTGAGGTGGCTAGTGTATTCATTCAATTTCTATTTTCTTGTCTTCCTCAAGAATGTAAAAACAGTATTCCTTGATTATTTCTTATAATATGGTATCCAGGCTTTTTTTTTTAAATCATAGCTTTCAGGTGTTTTGATAATTCTTAGATTGTGCCTCTTAGATCTTTTTTCTAAGTCAGTTGTTTTTCCTATGAGAGATTTCAGATTTTTTTTCTTTTTTTCATTCTTTTGATTTTTTCATATTATTCCCTGATGCCTAATCAATTATTAGTTTAAAATTATGCCCTTCTAAGTTTTAGGAAGATATTTTCTTCCTTGAGCTATTGTGTTTCTTTTCTATTTTCGTCCATCCTAATGTTTAGGAAATTATTTTCTTCTGTGTGTTTTTTTAATTGTTGTTGTTTTGTTTGGTTTCCCTTTCCATTCAGCTCATTTTAATCTTTAGGGAATTGTTTCTTCAGTGTTTTGATTTTTCTGGCCTCTATTTCCATTTAGCCCTTTCTAGTTTTCAAATCTTTAAATCTTTCTGTTATTTCTTTTTTTAAAAAAAATTCAGTTAAAGGTCCACTTTGTAAAAGAAGGATTTTTTGGACCCTTCTTAAACTTGATGTTTTCTCTCTAAGATTTTTCTCTAATTTATCTTGTTAATATATTTTTTTTGTGGGTTGCTTTATTATACTCTGAGCTCCTTGAGAGCAAGGACTTTTGTTAGCTGTTTGTTTATTTTGTCAACATGGAATCTAGAAATCCCAAATTTGTAGGCTAGTAAAATCTGATGAACCCCAAGTTTTAGGACTAGCTTGTAAGTTGGAGACCCCAAAGCTTGTACTCGTTCCCTGTACCCTTGAGAATCTGCCTTGAAAGGAATCTATGTTTTTAGCAGTTTCAAACTGAATAGTGGTCCCTTGAGTAAATGGCAATCTCAATTAAGTGGAACTAAACATATGCTAAGTACCCTTTTTGTCTTAGGTAGTCTTCCCCATTGTATCAGAGACCTTTTCCAAGGAAAGACCCACAGTTGGGCAGGGATCACCCTTTTAGTATCCATTGCTGGTACCCCATTCCCTTATACCCTAGCCTGTGGCTATGATTCCTTTTCCTAGCTTGATTGTATCCAGTCTGTATAGTTTGAATACTCCCATTTCCTTATAGATATGATAATGTCAATCATTATTCTCTGTCCCTGGATCTCCAGAAATGGTATATAGGTTCCCCAATTTCTTTTGTTCCTTGGGGTCATCATCTAGAGTGATGGTACTCTCAGGAGCCAGGGACCAAAGCAACCAGAATTCAATCCTATGACTTTGTGTAGGTGTGTGGTTCACAGCTCTAGGTAGAGGCCTACTCAGCCCTATTACTCCTTTCCTTAATTAAAGAGTGGTCTGACTATTTAATATGTCTGTGTTTTTTCAGTCAGGATTTTCAGTCAACAAATTAAATGTCCCTGGTGCTGAATACAGTGCCCATCATATCATAGGTGTTTAATAAATGTTCATTACCTTGTTGACTACTATTATTCTGCTTCTCTTGGTAGACACAGACTCAGAATATTGCATTCCATATGTGATTTAAGACACTATTTTTCCTGCAGCACTTTTTTTACTAGACCACTGACCAAACAATTTCTCAATTAACCTGAATCAAGACTAGCTTCCCTATAGCCCCTTAAATTATACACAAGCTAGCAGAGCTCCAATAGGATAACCTATCATCCAAGATACATAGGAATTGAAACACTTTATCTGGTTTACCAGCTGCTGCCATAGCCTAGGGGAAGGGCACACATCTCAGATCATCAAAAATGAAAGACTAAATCACTGGATATTGTAGGATCCACGTTGGTCTGAGAGCTTCATCCTATCTCAGAACACTATCAATAAATCTCAGAGCTTCAAGTTTCTGCTTTAACCATCATTATACTTAGGAAAGTGATTATGAATACTCAGCATACAGTTAATCCTTCCAGGTTTCCACCCCCCCCCCATTTAATAGCCAGCACCTGCCTGTGCCATGCAGATACATGGGGCTATTGCCCTGCATTAACATCCCTCAGGGCCAACAGCTGTCCCTAAAAATTTTGTTTTCCTGTGTTTAAATAGCACACAGGTGTTCAATGGAATGAGGCTTAGGCATAGCAGCACCATGGTCAGTGATATGATCCTTGTAATAATGTCAGACATGTTGAATTGTCTCTTTCCTCTTTCTATGTAAAGTTTATTAATCTCTTCAATAGAAGGAAAAAATAGAGATTCATAGAATCTTGGATTAGAAAAATACTTTTGAGTTTATCTAGTTTAATCTGCACATTATACAGGTAAGAAAACTAAATTTCAGGGATAAACAGTGATTCACTCAAAGATGCCTAGGTCACAAGTATGACAATTAAAAATTACAAAAGACTAGCTTCTGGGAAAGCATAACAATTTCTTGATTAGATTAGAATTAATCAATAAATTAGTTTATTGATTAGTCATCTCTCCTGGTGATCAAAAGGCTCCAAAGTCCCCTTTCACAGGTCCATTAATAAAAACTTTTGGAAGCTCATTATTCAGCTCCTCTCTTGGATATCCCAAGACGTCTCTAATTCATTTAGTTGATAAGGCGATGATAATCAAAAATCTCAACTCCTCCCCATCTCCTAGTGATAGTGGACTAATCACATACAAATATCATACTTCCCAACTACTGTGTGGGCAACTACTGGAAAGTTGTGCCTATTCGTAAGTATCTTTTAAATGTTTTTAATGAATTGTCCAAGGACTTATTTCTGAAGCATGTAGATGAAACACTATAATCTTAATTGCCCATACTCTTATGACAGGGCAAGATTCCTCTGAATTCTATAGAAATAAATGAATAAGGGACAAGTCTAAACCTCAATTCAAGACTCAGGTATATAAATACTTCAATAAAATAAAAAATAAATCCTCTCACAATGACAGTTTTAGGATTAGAAACCAAGAGAAAATTATTTTTCTTTTTTTCATCCTCAAAGGCCAGTCTTACTTTCTTCTCCTCCAGAAAGACTTCCTAAATTCTCTGGGTTCTCTTAGACATGATACCACTTATTGAATATATAATTCATTTTAGAAATTAAGAATATATAACACAACACTTTAAAAGATGAATAAGACTATTCATATCAATTATCTTTCTTTTTTATTAATTAGATGGCGGGTCCTTAAGAACAAATAGTATGTTTTGAATTCCTAGTCTATTTATTTAATAGGGAGTACATGGAGGGAGCAATAAGACAGTCATTTTGTACATCTACAGCATTCACAACTAATGTTATACCCTCATAGATCTGGAGCAATTGGAAACAGCTCATAATTATTTCTGGTCTATTAGTAATATGCTATAGAAGATTTATGATTGAGGTATTATAGAGAAAAATGTGCCCCTAGATGTTGGGAAGAAATAACTGCCCTTAAATTCTTGCTATAATTATCCACTAAATATCTCTTTTATCATGGTTGATGTTGATCGGTTCAGAAGAATGGAGGCAATAATTAATGGAGGCATATGAGAATAGGGCTCAGCCTTATACCATTAGAGAAGAGATACCCAAATCCTTATGAGTATCCCTAGAAGCCTGATATGGAAATGTAACTTACTCTGATCTGGGTTTTTTATGTAGACTTTTATTCTATTTTTATACACAAAAATTTATAGCTATACTCTCTCTCTCTCTCTCTCTATATATATATATATATAGTATATGCATATACATATACTATATAAGTGATGATACTACATATGCATATATTGAGACAAAATTCTGTTTAAAACATACTTTCTCAATCAAAACTTTTCTAAATGAACTTTGCTTCTGAAGTTACATTCTATAAAATTATTGCCTATACCTGTGATGCTGAACCTATGACACACATATGGGCTTCCCTGCAGTCACCTGCCAAAATTCATTAGTAGAAAGCCAGTTGAAGTTGGGACAGAGCTGTTTCCCTCCTCCTCTCCATGCATCTGAGGACATTCCTCACTTTCCTCTCCTCTTTGCCCAGTAGCCCAATGGGAGCACTTCCTCCCCTGTCTGGGATAAGGGTGAGGTTGGGAGGGTGAGACGTCGGGGGCAGGGCATGGCACTCTTCCTGGTAGGGTGGGGGCAGGGCCATGCGCTCTCTCTCTAAAATATTTGCCATCACTGGACTATACCATTATATTTGCTATCATATTGTCTACCCCAATGCTTTGTTCATTAATTCTGTAATATCTTTTAATGTCCTTTCTATTATTGCCATATCTTTCTTATTTAAAAGATTTGTGTTATTTATTTATCTTTGTGTCTTTTAAACTTATTATTGTTATTTATTTTTAATCAAATCTTTCTCATATTTCTTCCTGGTATGGAGCTGATCTTGGACTATGTCAGTGACACACAAGATACTGCTAAACCTATCCAACTAGAAAGTCTCCAAGTCAGGAGCATGTAACTGTTATCAGTAGGCTAATCTAGCTAAGGTTGCAGATTGTTGTAGATAAATTAATAAAGTAGGGTATAAATGTTTAAGATTAGGTATTATTAGGAGACTTATCAAGCAAGGCTGGAGAATTCTAAATGGAATAGGGAGGCAGGAAGTGGCTCTCCTTACTGAACTTTCTGACTGCAGACTCTAATTGATTGACGATCACAACTTACACAATTTCTTCTTTTACTTCTTTTTCTTGTTCTTGTTCTTGTCCTTGTTCTTCTTCTGTAACAATTTCTACATTTTCATTATCTATACCATATGCTAATTTAATATGAGAACAATGATACCATGAATCTCTACCTAATACCTTTACAGAAGATGGTGAAACTAATACTACTGTGGAAGATGCTTACCATAAAATGTTGATTCCTGAATTAGGAAATTCATTAAATTATGTACTAAGTTATAGGGTATAGATCATATCTATGATTGGAGGATAATATTCATAAAATGATTAAATGAAAGATCTTAAAACTATTTTAGTTAATATTTTAAGTGATTAGGTCTGTTCCCCAACCAGGCAATAAGCTTTGAAGAAAAGAATTGTTTTTTATATTTATTTATATTAAGTATACTATCACCATTTCTTGTACATAACACTATTTAACAATTATAAATTATTTGGTTTACTTTGATATAATTTCATTTTCTACATTTTTGATGCATTAAAATTTAATTTTGATATGCATTCTAATAACCAACTTCTAATCAACGGATGACGTGTTCCTTACCCAGAATATATGCTAGTATTTCCTTTTTTTTCAATCTCTACTTACCTTTTAATCTAACCTGAACTCTATAATACACCATTAATACAATTCTCTCAGTATTTTTTCTGGATTCTCTTGATTTAAGTTCCTGCTATAATTGAATTTCTCATCTCCAAATGCAAATAAATCACATGATGACCATTCTTAGCCACTGTTTTCCTAACATCAGACATTGCTAGAGAAAATAAATGAAATTGATTATTTCCTCTATCAATTTACATTATTTTACTTTAACTGTATACTTTCTGCTATTCAAAAACACTATCATTCTCACTATTTTCTTATTGTACTCAGAATATTGTATTTTCCATAACTTTGACTATTCTTCTAAAGTTATTAACGCCACTGCAATCTTTTTCCTTTTCTTGAAAAATCAAGGTCATCTCAGTGGATGATATTTTTATTTCCTAAATATTGGAAAGATTGAGATCAGCTGATGATGGATTCTCTATGCTTGAAAACTCAAATAAAGGCCACTAAGTGATGTAATGGATAGAAGGCTGCACCTGAAGTAAGGAAGATCTGATTTTAAATCCTGTCCTAGACACTGAAAAGCTGTTTGATCTTAGACAAGTCACTTAACTTCTTATGTAAAATGCTGATAATAGCATCTGAGATAGTATTTTAATATGCTTTGTAAACTTTAACATGTTTTAATTTTCTATTTGCTATTTTAAATAGTCCTTTCACTTTCTCTGGTGCCAGAGTAGTCCTTCTTGATTTCATTATTTCCCATGTTCTATGGGATCATGCTAGGACAATCATTTCCTCTCTTTCTTGAATCTTCAATTTCTCTCTCTCGTTTAACTCTTTCATATCTTCTAGAAACAAGTACAGGTTTCTTCTGTTCTTTAAAAATGATTCCATTTGCTCTAATTCTATATTACGCTACAGACTTCTGCTTTTTGCCGTGATTTTATTATTAATTTTATTCAAACAATGATTATATGTTTTATTCTTTATTAAATAAATATTGAGGATACTTTTAGGATGCTTTCTGTGCTTAGGTTCTACTGAAGATCTCCTCCCAGTGGTCAAGTAACCTCCTATTGGAGAAATACAGTGACCTTTTACCATGCAACAATTTCTTTGACTTCCTTGCATTAAATCATATTGTTGAACAATATCTATTCTTAATAGTATCTGCTCCATAGACAAGCTACTAGGTAACATTCTATTTTATGGTTTTATCTCTGCCACTCTAATCTATACCTTTCCTGTTTTACCAGCTTCTCATCCCCATTCCAAAGTTTCTATTCTCTTTTCTTTTTTTTCTTCTTCTCTCCTTTTTCTCCACTTCCTTCCTTTTCTCTTTACATATTACTTCCTCACATATACCATCTTCCAGTCAAACAAGACTAATTGCAATTTTTAGAATATATATTGCAATTTCCTTGCTTTGTGTATGTGCACATTTTGCTTTTGGAACTGAAACTCTAATCTCTGAATCCATCTGTTAAATCCTACCAAAGTCTTAAGTCCAAGTGCAAATTTCATGATCCTTACAAAGCTATCTCTGACCTCTTCTTCTCCAATAAGAAATGTTTTCCCTTTCCTCTACTTTCATTGCATTTTGATTTGTACTTTCCTCATAACAGCTAGCGCACTTAACTTTTTATATGATATTGATTTGGGGATCTGTCTTATCCCTTCTACTAAACAGTAATATAATTTTTGCCAAATTGTACTATCCGTGTGGATAAGGATTGGCCTCCTAATCTTTGTAAACCCCATTGAAGTTAAAATGGTCCCTTGTACTTAGCAAGTGCTCAGTGAATTCTGGTAGATGTTGAAAAAAAAAGAAGAAAATATTTCACTTAGGACAGTTGTATATTTTTGTGCTTTCTCTGTGTTTGGCATGAATCAGCTCATTTAATACACTGTAACATATTAAGAATCTATGTGTATATAAAATACAAATACCAGAAGTGACTATAGTCATATAATCATATATCATCAATCATAATTTTCATTACTTTTGAATCTAGCAGTAGTCATCATGCAAATAGAATATTATTATGGTTAACATTTGAGGACTGAAACTTCAGTTTAAATATTCAAAGATTGAGTTTTTGGAGAAACTTGTGGTATAAAAACTAGTTATAGGCAATAATTTTCCCTCTGTAAACATACTTTAGTACTGCTATGAAGGTAAAAGGAACAATCAGCAAATGATGTTTCAAATTTAGAAGTTATTTATTTTAAATCATCTTTGGGAAATTAGAGAGAAAAGCTATGGCTTCTAATGACTCATAATGTATAACTATCAAATCCCAGATGAATCATAAAATTAAATTACAACTGTACAAAATGTAAAATATTGCAAAATAAACTCACAAGGACTACTGAGATGTTCTTATGTGTTTGGTGACCTAAAAAGACATTATGTACCAAGGTCAAGTGAAGAAAAATGTATAGTTGAATTTATTACATGCATTTTTTTCTTTCAAGGTTTAAATATTCAACACATTTGGGTTATGGTTTTAATCCATATTAAAACTGGGCTTTTCACTGCGGACTGCTCTGGCACTACCCCTATCCTATCTATTTTAATTAATGTTACCCTTTGCATTGAAACCCATTATAAACACCTAGTTCCATCCTGACTTCTATCTCTCTATCAAAATCATTCCTTTGGTTTGATACAGATAACAAGTCTGTGCAACCATCACTGATTGCTCAAACAGAGAGTGAACTCTTTCTGCTTAAATTTCTCAACATACTATTTGAACTTTCCTATGTACTTAATAATATTCTACATTTTGAAATAAGTACTTGATTATATGCCTCTCTCCACTCACCTTATTAGAAGCACTTGGAGGACAGGTCTATCCTATTTGTCTTTATTTAGAGTGTCTAACATTCTAACTTACTCATAATCAACCCTTAAAAATGTTTGTTGAATTGAATATTTCTGAAAATATAACTCTTACTTGAAAAAAAAAGTCTTTTTCAAGCAATTATTATGTTTTGTTAATTCCTTCAACAGATGGCTTTCAAATATTTTCTAAAATACAGGTTTTTCTCATGAACAAAAACTCCTGTTATGCAGAAGGACAGAGAGGAAAACTTGAATGACTTGATTGTTCCTTCACAAAGTTGTATATGTTTCTTTCTTGTTGAAATGAAATTTCAGATTGTTGCACTTCTAATTAGAATTGCTCTTGAGGACCTTTCTCTTTGGCAATGCATTCCTCAGAGAATCTTTTGGGTTAATGTTTCTGAGTTGGCTGATGTTGCATTGATATATACTGTATTCAGTCACTTCAAGTTGAAACAAATGCCATTTTGGTAACTGGAGTCCTAATCAATTCCATGATATAATGAAGGTTTATCCATATGCTGTTCCATACTTCTGAATTCAATGTCTGAGAATTGATTTGATGGCATCTTCCAAATAGATTATACCTAATAATATAATTCAGGGAAAAGGGCTATGTAATGTAGGCAATACCATATAACAAATACTTTTTAAGACTCAGATTTGCCTTTGTAATAGAGAAAACAAACTTTTATGTAAGAAAAGTTTAATTTTGATACAATGGGCTTTATTCTTAAAACATTCCAATCTATAACATGTTCACTGTTCTATTGCTTAATTCAATTTATACTTTTATTAATTTAACATTTTCCACATATGTAATATCCCAGAATCATTTGACAAAAAAGAAAAAAAGAAAAGGAAAATTAAGAGATTTTTTTTTTGTCGGAGGTCAACTGCTTACCTTCTAACAAACCTGCTCTATTTTGTGATCTAATTGCTTGACATAGTCTCCTCATATCATTTCACCTATTGGAAATGTTAGCTGTCTTTAATATATAAACTTCCAAAAAGTGACTTCTGAATAAAAGAGCAGTATTAGATTCCTTAAGCCATGTACTCTGAAATAATATTAATATCGGTTTTCCATAAAATTAGAAGCCTAATGAAAATAATGACATTTTAAGTTTTAACTTCATGTATGCTTTCTCAAGTATGCCAAAAAGAAAAAAAATAGTTTGCATGTGCAAAACTCCAGATTAATTAATTCCCTGCAAACTGGAAATTATCCTTGGGAGAAGGAAGCATTCCACTGCACAGAAGCCCTACAGCTACCAAATCACAAAACATAAGCTTTTGCAAAGAGAATAATAATCAAGATGAATAATAACTTTTCAAAGTCTAGTGACTAAAATGAGAAGATTGTCACCAAACATTTACTATGTCCTTTCTATAGGGAATATAACATATCATATTAAATAAGATTAGAAATTGCTCATTTCAGTCTGAGATGTTATAAAAAATGAGGGTAAACTGGATACTACCACTATTAATTTGGTGACAGTAGTGGTAGTTTAGATATGTGATTAGTGCAAGATCACCTGAGTCTTTCCACCTAGCTGGATGTTGTAACAACTCCCTCCTTTATAACAGTGCCCAGGCAGGATCCCTCAGGTCAGTGGATGGGTATCCCTTTCAGGTCCCACCTGGGTTGTTCAATAGTGGGTATTGGACTCTATTAGCCTTGGACATGTTTATCTGATTGTGTTTGTGTGTTTGCTCCCTTCCCAGAGAAGTGATGAAACAACCACTCTAGGAAGGTACTTGATGAGTTATATATGTATATGTATATATATAGATATACATATACATATATATATATGATGAGAGACATTATATATAATGTCTCTCATCTTCTTCTTCTTGCAAGATGTTATACCTTTCTACAGCCTTTAGGAACCACCCTTTCCACCCTCTTCTTCTTCTCCTACCCACTTCCTGGATCCCTCCAGGGCCCCGGGATACCTAGATATCTAAAGATGGTTTGGAGGCCTAAATATCTAGGGGACAGAAGAATCAGAGGAATCACGGTCTGGATACAGGTCGGTCAAATGTCAGTGGGGTTCAAACAGGAGTTCTTGCAAGATTTAGCCAAGCAAGCCTCAGTTCCCAATAGACCAGGGTCCACAGATCCAAGGTCCAAAAGAAAGGAAAAGACCCCTTGTCAGGGGCTTCCAGGGTATTTATACCCCACTGGCCAACCACTTTATCCCCTGTCCTCATGGCCTCTGGGAATATTCTGAGGTCCAGTGGTCTTCACCTATCAATTAATGGTGGGACTCTCAGCTCCTAGAGTTTCAATATGACAGATGATTTATCAAAAACATGATTCCAAAGAAAAAGGGAGAAGGTATAATATCAGGACAGAAAAAAAATGTTGCAGCATTTCCCCAATATTGGGTATGGGAGACAGCAAGTCATTTTTTTAAACCCTTACCTTCCTTCTTGGAATCAATAATATGTATTGGTTCCAAGGCAGAAGAGTGGTAAGGGCTAGGCAATGGTAGTCAAGTGACTTGCCCAGGGTTGCACAGCTAGGAAATGTCTGAGTCCAGATTTGAACCTAGGACCTCCTGTCTCTAGGCCTAGTTCTCAATGCACTGAGCAACCCAGCTGCCCCCTTGGAAGTAATTTCAAAAGTTTTATCTTCTACTTCTTTTGTAATAAAAAAAATATTGAGAATATTTTCCCATGGTTAAATTATTCATGATACAACCCCCCCCCACCAGGTTTATACAGGTATCTTTGGTCAAAACCTATTTCCATGTTATTCATATTACAGTAGAGTGGTTTTTTAACATCAAAACTCTAATTATATTCCTATTGAACTGATCAATTATATATATTCTTGGCTTTTGTTTTTTTTCTTCATTTCTGTTCCCACAGTTCTTTCTCTATATGAGGATAACATTCTTTCTCATTGTTGCTAGTAAAAAAATCTATTACAATCTATTGTGGCATGATGTCTCTGTTTACAATGTTCTCCTGGCTCTGTTCCTTTTGCTCTGAATCAATTCCTAGAGATCTTTCCAGTTCAAATGAAATACCTCCAGTTCATTATTCCTTTCAGAACAATAATATTCCATCACCATCAAATTCCACAATTTGTTCAGCATTATCCCAATTGTTGGACACACTCCCCATTTTCCAATTTTTTGCTACCACAAAGATGGTGGCTGTAAATATTTTTGTACATGTATTTTTCCTTATTATATCTTAGGGGAACAAACCCAGCAGTGGTATCACTGGTTTAAAGGGGAAGCATTATTTTAAAGCCCTTTGTGCATAGTTCCAAATTGTGCTCCAGGATGGTGGGACCAATTCACAACTCCACCAGCAGTGTATTAGTGTTCCAATTTTGCTACATCCCTTCCAACATTTATCACTTTCCTTTGCTGCCATATTGGCCAATCTGCTAGATGTGAGGTGGTACCTCAGAGTTGTTTTAATTTGTATTTCTCTAATCAGGAGGGATTTAGAACACTTTTTCATGTTCCTATTGATAGTTTTGATTTCATCATGTGAAAACTGTCTGTTCATGTCCCTTGACCATTTGTTGAGTGGGGAATGGCTTGATTTCTTTTTATTTTTGTAAATTTGACTTAGTTCCTTATATATTTGGGAAATATTTGGGAAATTTTGCCTTTGTCAAAGACTTTTTTGTTTTTTTTGTTTGTTTTTTTTTAAACCCTTGTACTTCGGTGTATTGTCTCATAGGTGGAAGAGTGGTAAGGGTGGGCAATGGGGGTCGAGTGACTTGCCCAGGGTCACACAGCTGGGAAGTGGCTGAGGCCGGGTTTGAACCTAGGACCTCCTGTCTCTAGGCCTGACTCTCACTCCACTGAGCTACCCAGCTGCCCCTGTCAAAGACTTTTGTAATAAAATGTTGTCCCAGTTTGTTGCTTTTCTTCCAATTTTGGTTTCTTTGGTTTTGTTTGTATAAAACCTTTTTAATTTGATATAATCAAAATTACATTTTACAATATTCTCTAAATATTGCTTGGTCTTAAGTGTCTTCCTTTCCCATACCTCTTAAAGGTATACAATTCTATGTTGATCTAATTTATTTATGATTTAACTCTTTATATTTAAGTAATTTACCCATTTTGAATTTATCTTGGTATAGGGTGTAAAATGTTTATCTAAACCTAATTTCCCCCATACCATTTTCCGATTTTCCCTGTAGTTTTTGTCAAATAGAGAGTTCTTGTCCCCAAATCTGGAATCTTTGGGTTCATCAAACACAAGCTTGCTGAGATCATTTATCCCTAGTCTATTCCACTGATCCACCCTTCTATCTTTTAGCCAGTACCATATTGTTTTAATGTTTTATAGTGCAGTTTAAGATCTGGTACTTCGAGGCCCTCATCCTTTTTTTCATGATTTCCCTTGATATTCTTGGTCTCTTGCTCTTCCAGATGAACTGTGTTATACTTTTTTCTAATTCTATAAAAATATTTTTGTAGTTTGATAGATATGACACTGAATAGGGAGATTAATTTGGTTAGGATTGTCTTTTTTTATATTAGCTCCTCCTACTCATGAGCAATTAATATTTTTCCAGTTATTTAGATCTAGTTTTAATTGTGTGAAAAGTGCTTTGTTGTTGTGTTTATAAAATTCCTGTGTTTGTCTTGGTAGGTGAATTCCTAAATATTTAATATTGCCCAGAGTGATTTTAAATGGAGTTTCTCTTTCTTACACCTGCTGGTGAATTTTGTTGGAAATATATAGAAAATGCTAATGATTTATGAGGGTTTATCTTATACCCCTCCACTTTGCTAAAGCTGTTAATTATTTCAAGTAGCCTTTTAGTTGATTTTCTAGAATTCTTTAAGCATACCATAATATCATCTGCAAAGAGTGATAGTTTAGTTTCCTCATTGCCTAATTTAATTGCTTCAACTTTGTTTTCTTATCTAATTGCTGCTGCTATAATTTTGAGTACAATATTAAATGATGAAGGTGATGATGGACATCCTTGCTTCATTCCTGATTTTATTGGGAAGATTTCTAACTTGTCACCATTTCAGATGATACTTGGTGATGGTTTTAAATATATATTGTCTATTATTTTGAGGAATGACCCTTCTATTCCTTTACTTTCTAGTGTTTTCAATAGGAATGGGTATTGTATTTTGTCAAAGGATTTTTTCTGCATCTATTGAGATAATCATGTGGTTTCTGTTGGTTTGATTATTGATATGGTCAATTATGTGAATGGTTTTCCTTATGTTGAACTATCCTTGCATTCCTGGTATAAATCCCACCTGGTCATAGTGGATAATCCTTGTCATAACTTGCTGTAGCCTTTTTTACAGTATTTTCTTTAAGATTTTTGCAACTATATTCATTAAGAAGATTGGTCTGCAGTTTGTTTTTTTTTTCTCTGTTTTTGTTCTACCTGGGTTTGGGATCAATACCATATTTGTGTCATAAAATGAATTTGGTAAGACTCCTTCTTTGATTATTTTGTCAAATAATTTTAATAATGTTGGAGTTAATGTTTCTTTAAATGTTTGATAGAATTCACTTGTGAATCCTTCTGGCACTGGGCATTTTTCTTAGGATGTTCCTTGATGGCTTGTTCAATTTCTTTTCCTGAGATGGGATTATATCAGTATTCTATTTCCTCTTTTGTTAATCTAGGCAATTTATAATTTGATAAGTATTCACCATTTCACCTAGATCTTCATATTTATTTCCATATAACTGGGCACAGTAATTCTTAATAATTAATTTCCTCTTCATTAGAGGTGAGAATACCCTTTTCATCTTTGCTATGGTTAATGTGATTCTCTTCTTTCTTTTTTTGATGAAATGAACCAGTACTTTATCTATTTTATTTTTTCCAAAGTGCTAACAT
Source organism: Gracilinanus agilis (assembly GCF_016433145.1). Taxonomy (NCBI): domain Eukaryota; kingdom Metazoa; phylum Chordata; class Mammalia; order Didelphimorphia; family Didelphidae; genus Gracilinanus; species Gracilinanus agilis. The sequence goes on from NC_058132.1 coordinate 536,854,225, forward strand.
ACTTTTTTTATTAGTTTAATAGTTCTTTTACTTTCAATTTTATTAATTTCTCCTGTAATTTTTAGGATTTCCAATTTAGTTTTTTTCTGGGGATTTTAATTTTTTTCTTTTTCTCATTTTTTAAGTTTAAAGTATAATTTATTCATCTCCTCTCTCTCAATTTTTTTGCCATAGGCACTCAGAGATATAAATTTTTCCCTGAGTACTGCTTTGGCTGTATCCCATAGGTTTTGATAGGATGTCTCCTCATTGAATAGGGGTATAACATGTCTTGTACTTCTATTTGCTCAGGCATTGTCTCAAGGTCTGGATATTGGCTCAGGCATAGGTTCCTAAATTTTGTACAGCAGATGTATTTGGGGGATGTGTTTCTCACTCTTGGCTTACTCTTCCCTTTTAGATACATGTTCTTGCTGGGTCTGTTCTCCTCTTACTCCTGTGTCCCAGACATTCATTGCCTACCTTTTCAGTTTTTCTTTTCTCAAAAGTGATTTCCCTCTGTCTCCTTGTTGGTTCTTTCACTCCTGCATTCATTTTGTGATGTTATTTTAATCTTGCTCAGAGAGTATTCTCATTGTGTCACAGAACTGCTGAGGGTTACGATGCCATCTTGGCTCCACCCCCAGAACTAATTCTATATTCTTCTTAATAGAGCACTAACTTTTGCCTTCAGATGAGATTTGTTTTTTGGCTGTTTTAAACTTGATGAACCTCCAAGTACTCTCAAAAATGTTTGTGACTATCTAAAGCAAATAGTGCAAAAGAGCTTCCTTTGTTTTCCCCCCAACTTAGATTAAGTATTCACCCATCCACTGTCCAAAGAAGATTGTTCACTCACAGAGATAAACAACAGTTATAAAGTTTCTATCTTTTTGTGTTTTTTAATTAATTTTTATTTTATACTTAGTAATTACCATCACCAAAAGTTATATAAACAAATGCATTAAAATTATGTGCAAAACCTCAAAAAACACATTTTTGCAATTTGTTAAAATTATACAAATCATATTGCTAGAAGCCAGCGAGCAGCAGCAGAGGTCTGGAAAAGTGTATGGTTTAGACGAGAAAGAACAAAGCAGAAACTGGGAATCATCAGTCTTATTGCTGGTTTACTATAAGGTACTTAGAGGTTTTCTAAGGGACTTGAGGCTATCCTAAAAAACTAGATTATAATGCTTTCAAAAATAAAAAGAGTTGATCAGAAGGGAGTCACGGAGAGGAGTCAGATTTTTTGGATAAGCCATCCATCCTATGGCCCAATTTTCAGGCCATAAGAATGAGCACAGGGTTTTGCCAAACTGTGTTGATCTTGATGGGATCCAGATAAAAGACCCTATTAAAATACCCTATTTCTCTGAGTGGCTTCAGGCATTATATATGTATGTTAATATAAACATTTTATGCTTTTGAATTCCCTTTGGATTTGTTTCACTTGGATACATTTTCTTTCTATTTTTATGTCTGTTATTTTTTAATGTAATCATAATATATGTTATTTTTATTCTTTCTTCTTTTTTGTCTCTTCATATAGTTTCCTTATTTTCTTTGCATTTCTAGCAGTTGTCATTTATTAAAGCACAATGCAATTCATTATATTCAAATATCATGAGCTATTCAGTCATTTCTTTCATTTGTTCCATTTGTGTCATTTCCAGTTATTTTGTCATAAGAAACAAAGCTTCCATCAATATTTGCTTATATTCACAACATTTTACCTTCTCAATAATGCCTATAAAGCCTAACTTTGTAACTGAATCTCTAGGTCAATGAGTATGAACAGATTTCTGGCTCCTAATATATATTTTCATCTTGTTGTTTTGTTAAAGGAAAAATACATCTTCTCTATCAATGCAACATTAGGTCTTTTCTTCCATGTACCTTTGAACATTTAATTTAATCACTTTAGTCTGTCTGGTTCTCATATCTGGTACCATGACCATATTTTGCTAGATTGGTCCTTAGACAACAGCCCATACTTTTTCCAAAACAAGTCTTTCCACATTGGTTATACTCAGTGGAACTTTTTTCCCCATACCACAACCCCACAAGGATGTAGAATTACCTCCATAGTATGATGAATATTGAAGCAAGATTTTTGCAAAATATTCCCTCTAAGCCATTTCTGTCATACCAGAAGGTTTGGATTACATTTATGTGAAGGCTTAGATCTGCTACTAACCTTATGTAGAAGTATGTGTGTGGGGAGGGGCTCTGCAGATATTTATCTTATTTAATTTACGTAAATTTCTATTCATCTCTTTTACCTTTTTCTGACTTTTTTTAGATTTATCTAGTTCGGAGAAAGGAAAATTAAAATCTGTTGCTATTATTATTTTGTTATGTAGTTCCATCTGTATTTAATTTAGTTTTTCCTTTAAAAATCTAGTTGTTATAAAACTTGCTGCATGCCATTCCAATATTGATAAAGCTTCTTTACCATAGTATCCTCACTAACATAATATAGTTACCCTGTTTATTCCTTTCAATTATATCCATTTTAACACCAACTCTGTCAGAGATCATGACTGCTACTCTTGCCATCTCTAGATCACCAGAGGTATAATATATTCTCCAAAACCCCTCACCTTCACTCTACATCTGTCTTTCATTCTCAGTGTGTTTCTTGTAGGTAACACATTTGTCAGTATCTGATTTTTTATCCTTTTTGTTACCTATTCTCTTCCCATTGTGAATTCATCCCATTAAACTCAATATCATAGTTATGAGCTGTGCATTTCTATGTACACCATTCCTCCTCACTGTTTGTTCTCCTCTGCCTTATATTTCTTTGTTATTTTTGAAATAGGTATTTTTACTCTACTGTCCTCTGACTTTGAGCTGAGATAATCTCTGTTGCCATAAGAGATATCAATACTTGGGTTCGTCCTCTGCTTGCTCACTGTTTAAAATGTATTTTTTATTTATTTAATTTTAGCTTTATTATTGCCTTTTTCTTGATTTCCAAGTTTCCTAATATGCTGATGATGTTATCCCAAGTTTCATGATTTTTGCATGTGTATTTGCTTTTTCCTGGGTCCTTTATAGATATTGTGGTTTTTATACTTCAGAGTTGTATATTTTCCCAGGCCCAAGCTCAAACCCTATTTCATGTTTGACCTCAAGTGCTCACAGGCAGTTTTGCTATTGCAACTAAAAGCACCCAATCCACCTTCCCCTATGGCAATAACCAGGGACTCCAGTCTCCTGAGATTGACCATAGCTGACAGGGCCCAGTCTGACAGTAAACACACAGATTTAGGTTCCATCTTCCTTCCTCCTATTGCTGCAGCCCAAGAAAGAGAAGACATTCAGTCTGCTTTATTTAGGCCCCAAATTCCCTCATTTTTAAGCAATGAGGCTTGATTTCCTGTCCTGCTGACTCCAAGGTATCCACTACTTCAGGCCCCTGCTGTGGGTCAGTTAGGGTCTTCTGAGTGCAGGCCATAGCAGACCCAGCCGCTCCCAGGACCTTCCATTTGCAGATTCAGATTCCAGTTGTGTACAAGGGGATTCAGGTACCACAAACAAAGTAAGATTTCTAATCCTGTCACTTGGGGCTTTGATTATTCCCTCTGTTTATTCTGATCCTGCCTCCATGGCCTGTGGTATCAGACTGAGGAAGGGGAAATTAGAAACCTATCTCCTTAGTTGTTCTTAACTATTTAGCATCTCTTCAACACTCCTATCTGTTTCTATTTGTAGGAGGGGTTAGGAGGTAAGTTTCAGATCCTACTCCACCAAAGGCTTCTCTTGTTTTAAGAAAGAATAAGTAAAACAACACCTAAAACAAGTCTAGAAAAAGGTAAAAGTTCTTGTTCTGAGCAGTGTGGAAACTGACCGAGAAACATGATGCTTTTTTGAGACAGAATTTCAGGAAACAATTGAAAGAACTTTTATTTTCATCTGATTTTTTTTGAGGGGGAGTAATCTATTTTTTATCTCCTTCAATACTCTGTTCCACATATTATTTGTTTTAAATACTTAATAGCAGAGGTGTTCATCAAGCAACACATCAGGAGGCTAGAAAAGCAATTTAATACAATCCTGATTCTAAAAGAATTAACAGAAACCTCCTATGAGCACAGCCTGGGTAAACTGTGTTTAATTTCATCCTATTGTGATTTTTAGCAGAAAACAATTCAATATCTATACAGTTCTACAGGAGAATTATCTCTAATTTAAAGATTAATTTGCAAAGATAATCTTATAGAATTCTATGCTATAATGTAAGATGATTTTTCCTTGAGAACTATTTGCATTTAGATAAAGTCACTCTCACTGAAACTAAATGGTATGTCCTATTTTACCTTGACTATATTAAGTTTCCTAAAATAAAACAAATATTCTTCTGCAACTCTTTGTAAGTACCAGATTAACCATAGAAAAGGATATTCAGTCTAAGAACATATTGAGGGGGAAAAATAGGGTGGAAGGGATGTGGGTATCAAGAAATGGAGAGCCTAGTTGAAACTCTATGTGTGTCTACCACATTAACATTTGAAGAGAGCAAGCTTTCAGAATTTCTTGAATAAATAAAAAGATTCACATTTAAGATGAGTAGTACTATAGTTCCACCTTCTCTTTGTGCTTTGGAAAGCTTAAATAAGATGAAAGTGGTGTTTTGTATAGGGGTATTGGTCTTCTGGTAAAACTATAAGCCTCAAACCTCTAAGTGATTTAGGAGTCTATCTATCCCAAGCACATGAAGACTTCCCTGGTGAAATAGGTAGATGTAAACAAGTTGTTCTAACATGCCATGAAGGTGGGAGAAGTAGGATTTGTAAATCTTTAAAGCTTGTTCAGACAATAAAGACCCCGAGATCATCTACTATATCCTGAGACATCACCAGTCTTGAATTTTGTCTTTCCACAGGACTCTGATAATTTTGGAAAAAAGAATGAGGCCTGTAACTCTGTTTCACTTAAAACTAATTCACTCAGGAGTCAAGAGTTATCACCCATGCCATTTTACTATTTCATTATTTTATTATCCTACTATTCAACTATTTTATTATTTTGTTATGTTACTACTTCAGTATTTTTAACTACTTTGAAGTCATATGGGACAGTGTAGTGATGAAAGAGCAGGTAGATACACTGGGAGTTGTAGTCACAACTTAATAAGTAGGCAGACTAGGGCATATGGTCACTATTCTGAAGTAACAGAAAGGTTAAGCAGCCACTCAGCCACTTGAGTATTTAAATAGCCTACTTACCCACTGTTAACTTCCTGGTGTGGAGAAGATGCTAGAAAAGGTCCCCTTCCCTACTTACCATGCCAGGTAGGGATCCTACATTGTTTCAAAACACAAAAAAAGTACAAGAATTTTTGTGAGATGCTTCCACTCAATATTTGTATGTGGAATATAACAATACTTGTGGACAACACAGGATACTTGAAAGATGAACAGCACTTTTTACAAGATAACTTAGCAAGTATTATATCCAAATGTCCTATGATTCTCAAATTAAGGCCAGCTTACTTAAGTCAGAAACAAATATTCATTTTTTTGTAGGATTGGTATGATGAGTTGTTGTAGGAAGCTGGCGTAGGTTTAGAAATCAAATTTAATCTAGTTAATAAGCTGATATGTTTCCAGAAAGGAGTATTTGGTTTCCACAATGTGACTGCCACTTACAGGAAAGTACCACATTGCCATAATCAGAATATATGCTCCCACTATGAAAGAACCCTGATGAGGTCAGAGAAAAAAATATGAAGATCTGGAGAACATTATCATAATTCCAAAAATGAAAAAGTTTATAATTCTGGGTAACTTTAATGCCAGAGTAGGGAGGTGGTGTCAGACATAACAGAGGATCCTTTGGAGCACTGGAAATGGAAACAGCAACAGCAATGGGCATTTCCTACTAAACACATGCATCTGATGACTTTCTCATGTTCAACACTGTTTTCTGTTTACCTAAATGATATGAAACGTCACAGAATTTTAGCAACAAAAATTGGCATTTCATAAACTATGTCTGTAGGGAGAAGAGAAAGAGAGAATGGGAAAGTAACAAAAACATGTGGCAAAAAATGCTGGGCCAATTATACACTTATCTGCTTCAAGATAAACATTTGCATTCAACAAAAGCTATAGCTCCAGGCAAAATGACTAGAAGTTTTAATGTCAATAGTTTAGAGCACTTCTTCTGAAAACAATTTGTAATTGACTTGAAAGCATATCTCAGCCCACACATGGTTCACAACTGAAACAGAAAAGGAGTGGGCAGCTTTCAGAGAATTGGAGTAACAGCAATGCATTTACTCATTTGGGTGGAACCACTCATAAATATCAAGATTGGTTGGATGAGAATAATTAGGAAATTCAGAAGCTACAAAATGAAAACTCAGAATTCCATATGGTTTGGCAGTAGGACAGTCTGTCTGTCTTTAAGAAGGCAGAGTTTAATTTCATCAACAGAGAAGTACAAGTAAAGGTTAGAAAGGTACATGATTCTTAGCTCAATAAGAAGGCAAATTAAATTCAGTTTTAGGTTGATAGTAAAAATTTGAAGCAATTCTATGATATCATGAAAGCTTTTTATGGGCTTAAGATCTTTAATGTTTCTCAACTACTCTGCATTGATGGAGCCACATTTATTAATGATAAGAATATAATCCTGGAGAAATTGACTGAACACTTCCATAATGTTCCCAACAGACCATCATGTACCAGTGCTAAAACCATTGATCATATGTCTTAGTTTGAAGTCAATTCTTCTCTAGAGAAACTTACAACTGAACAAGTTTTCAATACCATTAGGTTCCTCCTATGTGACAAAACATTTCATGCTGATTCCATTCCGTTATGCTTGAGCAATGCTTGGTGGGTTAAATTAGTCCCTCATTCAAGTGGGGTGAAGTGGAGAGTTAACTGACTAAAGGGAAATACAGACAGATAACTCACACTAAACTGGGGAATAACTGGATGACAGATAGATGAACAAAACGAGGGAAATAGCTTTACTTCACAGTGGGTTCTTGTTGTCAATAAAGGTATCTGGGAAATGAGAATATATAAGGAAGGTCTGGATAAAAGGGTTTTATTAACAAATCTAGGACAGGGAGTGAAAGAAAGTAGGAGAAACTACCACTTAGCCCTAAAAGGTAACTGACTGGGAATGAAGGGGTGGAGATGGCTACTCTAATCACTAAAACTGCCAGAAGACAGCTTAAGGCAAGGGCTGGCTCATCAAGGCTATGGGTATCTCACAAAACTGTCCTTTGACTATTGTCTAGATGTCACAGCTTGTCCCAGGAACACAGGTTAAACAGCAAGATAATCCAATTGGGAAATGAGAGAGATGGGATTTTCTGTGTATTTCCACCAATACAGAAACAATCCTTTTTCAACCTGTACTTTCATGGTCTTGATAGAAGATCTTATATTCAATGTCCAAGCCACAACTCCAAAGTCCTGAGATCCCAAACACCACACACAGGCTCACCAGACAGTTGCTTACCCAGTTCACAACTGCCAATCACAACTGTCAAATGCAGAATCTCTGTGTGAAAGTGTCCCCTCTGCTAGGATTCCGAGTTTGGAATTTTCAAGCTCCTGCCAGCTTGCCAGGCAGTCTGCTCTTTGCTACCTTAACCTTAATCTGCATTTTCTCTATAACAATTACAACAAAGATTTTCAAGGCAGGGGATAAACTTCTGATACCAAAGTTGACTGAAATCTTGCAGGTTATGTACCAAGAGTTGATTATCCCCCAGGTGATTAAAAATACCTCTGCAGTTCATTTCTAAAAAGGAAAAAAGAATAGGTTGTCATGTTGATTGTCATGTTGGGAAGTCTCCGACTCATTGTCAAAAAGATTCTTGAAAGAATGCTCCTTAGTATATTGATCTTTCAACTGGAAGATGTTCATCTACCCAAAAGCCAATTTGGCTTCAGAAAGACTTAAGACATTGTCAATGTGGTTGTTAAATGACAATTAAAGGTAAAATTCCAAGAGCAGAAGAGTTTTGTACATAACATTCAGTGATCTGACCAAGTCCTTTAATATTGTCAATCTTGAGGGTTTGTGAAAGATGATGACAAAATTTGGTGGCTTAGAGAAGTATATAAATATGGTATGCTAGTAATAAGTTAGATAAGTTAGAAACCTTCCCTAAAATATGAGGAGTAAAACAAGGGTGTCCAGTATCACTAATATTCTGTGTTATGATATTGGAGATTATAAGGATAACAATAAGGGAAGAAACACAAATAGAAGAAATCAAAATTGAAAAGTGGGTAGTAAAACTCTCTCTCTCTCTCTCTCTCTCTCTCTCTCTCTATATATATATATATATATATATATATATATATACATGGTATATATGAATACTCATAGAGATTCAAATAAAAATACATTGAAACAATCAATAATTTTAGTAAAGAAGCAGGATACAAAATAAACCTATATAAATCATCAATATTTCTATCACCAGAAAATTCTGACAAGAAGGGATAATAAGTGAACTCATGTAAAATAACCAGGTGTATGTAAATTTTTATTTTTTGTCAGATTATATGTCAATATAATTTCTTAATATTTGTTTTCTGATATTTTGCATTCCATGATCTCTTTCTCTCTCCAATCTCTCAACTGTCCCTAGGAAGTAAGGTAATATGATATAGGTTTTACATGTACTATCATATAATACATATTTCTATGTTCATCATGTCATGAAAGAAGATAAGTATTATTTACACTAGAAAAAATCACAAAGGTAATAAAGACTGGTACGTTTCAAATTGCATTCAGACTCTGTCTATTCCTTCTATGTCAGTGGCTATGATGTGTGTGTGTGTGTGTGTGTGTGTGTGTTTGAGAGAGAGAGAGAGAGAGAGAGAGAGAGAGAGAGAGAGAGAGAGAGAGAGAGAGAGAGATGAATATCTTGACTTGTCCTGGATCCTTGCCTTGCAGAAAATAGTTGTCATTCATAGCTGATCATCATAAATTCGTTTGGAACACTTCACTTTGCATCACTTCATATAAGTTTTTTCTCGAGTTGTTCCCCCCCGCCCCAGAGGGAGAGGGCTGATCGTTTGATTTGTTATTTCTTCTGGTACAGTAGCATTCCATTACTAGCATATACCACAACAATTTGTTCATCCATTCCCTTGTTAATAAACATCCTATCAGTTTCCATTTCTTTGCCACCACAAAAAAAGAGCTGTTTCAAATGTTATTGTACAGGGAGATTCTTTTCCCCTGTCTTTAATTTCTTTGGAATACTGACCTAGAATGAGTATTTTTGGGTCAAATAATATTCATAGCTTTAAGGCCCTTTGGTCATGATTCCAGATTGATCCAATCATGAGTCCAGAATGGTTGTTTCATTTCGAAGCTCCATCAGCAGTTTAAAATATCCTAATTTTCCCACATCCCCTATAACTTTTATGATTTTCTTTTTGTCTTTTTAATCAGTCTGACATGAGATAATATCTGAGAGTTGTTTTAATTTGCATTTCTCATATCAATAGTGATTTGGAGAATTTTTTCATGACAAAAGATAGTTTTAATTTCTTTATTTTAGAATTGCCTGTTCGTATCATATGACCATTTGTCAATTGGGAAATGCTTTGTATTCTTACAGATTTGACTCAGTTCTCTACATCATTGAGAAATGAACCCTTTGTCAGAGAGTGTTGAAAGAAAGATCCCTTCCCCAATTTGTTGTAGCCTTTTACTCTTGGTTGCATTGTCTTTTTTTTTGTGCAGAAGCTTTTAAAAAAATAATGTAGGCAAAGTTATTCTAAATCTCACAATGTTCTCTAGGTCTTGTTTTTAACTAAATTCTTTTAATTTCCCCTATTTAGTTTATGCTGTCATGTTTTATTTCTAAATCATGTATCCATTTTTATTTTAAATTTATATATGTCATGAGTCAATGGTCTCTGCCTAATTTCTGCCATACTGTTTTCCAGTTTTTCTAGCAGTTTTTGTTGAACAATGATTTTTTCTTCTAGAAGCTTGTACCTTTGGGTTTGTTAAATTTTTGTTTATCATGGTCACTATTGTGTATTGACTGCTTAATCTTCCCCATAGGTTCTCCTCTTTTTTCTTACTCATTACCAGATTGCTTTGATGGTTACTTCTTTTTAATATATTTTAAGATCCAGTGTACTTAAGCCCCTTTCCTTCATATTTTTTCATTCCCTTGGTATCCTATATATTTTGTTCTTTGATATGAATTACATTATTTTTCTTAACTCTATGAGACAATTTGGGGGTAGTTTCGGAAGAGGTGAAAATGGGAATTATTATTGTTGGACTGGATATTTAAGGTTTAGTCACCAGAAATCAATTAACTCGATTTCAAAATAAAAGAGACCCAAGTCAGGATGACTTTTATGGAGGTTTACTTACGATTAGGAAGGTTGAAGGCAGGGAAAATGAGAGAGAGAAACTCTGGCCTGGACCAGCGCCCTGAACCAGGTAGGGATTCAGAGGCCCCAGCAGAGGGGGCACAGAGGTTAATCAAACAAGGCTTCTAGCCACAAGGCCTCCTCTAAGAAGAGAGGCATCCTTGAGGCTAGAACCTCCAGAAATGCCAAGGGAAGAGAAAGAGAGTCATCCTAAGTTACCCACATGACAATTCAAAGGGAAGCAGTCTGAAGTCTCACCCGCGCTCCTTCAACACCAAGCTCAAAGCGCCAAAAGTTCCAAACAGAAAGTTACCATCATATTTAAAAGATAGCAGCTTTTGTCACTTCCTGTATCCACTTCCAGTTTCACGTGGACAAATGGCAGCCTCAACACTATTTTGTACTGCCCAGGGGGAAGTCACTTGTTTTTGATTTGTCACTTACTATCACATGTACGTCATAGACCTCCCCCTCCACTTAATTCTAAGTTGGGTGGGGTGACATTCTTCCTGGTGGCTAAAGTCTAAAAAATCAATAAGGGGGGGGGGGGCATCTGGGTAGCTCAGTGGATTGAGAGCCAGGCTTAGAGCCGGGAAGTCCTAGATTCAAATCCGACCTCAGACACTTCCTAGCTGTGTGACCCTGGGCAAGTCACTTGACTCCCATTGCCTACCCTTACCACTCTTCTGCCTTGGAACCAATACACAGTATTGACTCCAACAAGGAAGGTAAGGGTTTAAAAGAAATTAAATTAAAAATTAAATTTAAAAATTAAAAAAAGAATGAATGAGGGTGAGCTAATTTCATTTACAAAGTTTGGTTGATATGGAGAATGAATAAGTGAATGCATTTGGGGAAAAAAATGTCATTCTGTGATATTGGCTTAGCCTATCTATGAGCATTTAAAGTTTATCCAGTTTTTTAGATCTAACTTTGTTTAAAAACTGTATTGTAGTTGTGATCATATACTTCCTTTGTTTGTCTTAGCAGATAGATTCCCAGGTATTTTATGTTGTCCTCAGTTATTTTAAATGGGATTTCTCTTTCTATTTCTCGCTGTTTGGCTTTTTGTTAATGTAAAAAGAGCTGATGACTAGAGGGAGGAATTATTTTATCTTGGAACTTTGCAAAAGTTAATGGTTTCAATTTTTTGGTCATTTGTCTAGGATATTCTAGGCATATCATATCATCTGCATAGTGATAGTTTTATTTCCTCATTACCTATTTTAATTCTTTCATTTTTTTAATTCTCTTATTGCTAAAGCTGGCATTTCTAGTATAATACTGCATAGTAGTGATGATATTAAGAATCCTTGTTTCTCTCCTGATATTACAGGAAAATCTTACCCTCATCACAGATAATGTTTGCTTATGGTTTTATATAGATGCTATTTATCATTTTGAGTAATATTCCATTCATTCTAAAGTTCTCTACTATATATCTACAACTGAGTGTTGTGTTTTGTTGAAGGCTTTTTTATGTCTATTGAAGTAATCATTTGGTTTCCATTGATTTTATTGTCAATATATTTTTTATGGTGATATTTTTTATTTTATTATTCCTGTTGACTCTCTAGGAGCATAGGGCCGCAACCATCTCACGCCAACAGACTCCGTTCTGGGCAACTTCCCCCAGCTGGGCCCATGTCATTCCGACTGTTTTTGTTTCATTTTCGGCAGATCTTCGCCAGGTCTGTTTTGGCCTTCCGACTTTCCTTCTCCCTGAAGGGTTCCAGCTCGATGCTTGTCTGGCTACGTTGTCTTCCAGTTTTCGTAGCGTATGTCCTATCCATCTCCACTTATGTTTCTTTATGTCCTGACTAATGGGATACTGGATTGTTCTTTCCCAGAGACTAGCATTGGAGATCTTTTCAGGCCATCTGATGTTCAAGATGTGGCGTAGACATCTGTTAACAAAGACTTGGAGTTTGTTGGTGTTGGCTTTCGTCACTCTCCAGCTTTCTGATCCATATAGGAGGACGGCCTTTACGTTGGTATTGAAGATTCGGAGCTTAGTGACGAGGGACAGTGCTTTGGAGATCCAGACAGACCATAAGGTGTTAAATGCCTGTCTGGCTTTGTTGATTCGGTTTCTGATGTCCTCATCTGCTCCACTGTCCCTACTGACTATGCTACCCAAATAGGTGAAGTGGTCCGTCTCCTTGATGTTTTCTCCCTGTAGTTGGATTGGCAGGTCCTGTCTGCTGTTGACTATGATCACCTGGTCTTCTTCTTGTTGATCTTCAGACCTGTCTTCTCTGCTTCTTCAGAGAGTCATGCAAGTTTGGCTTGCGCATCCTGCTGTTTGTGAGAAAGGAGACAGATGTCATCCACAAAGTCAAGGTCCTCAAGCTGCTTGGTATGAGTCCATTGAATGCCCGTATTGTTGTCCTTGGTAATTCTTCTCATGATCCAATCTATGATGGTGATAGTTTTACAAATATGAAACCATCCCTGTATTCCTAATCCTGGTCATAGTTTATGATACTTATGATACATTGTTATAATCTTCTTCTAGTATTTTAATTGCCTTTTTATTTTTAGGAACATTTTTTATGTTATAGTTTTTTTTTTTCTTTTTCTTTTATTTTTTGTTCTTCCTGACATGGGGATTATAAGGATTTTTAATAGTAGCCATGTTAGATCATGCTTTATTGCCAGTTACCTGACTAGAACCAGAATGAACTGAGGTGGCATGAGCCTGGTGTAAGCAAAGGGGCAGTTGGAAACTGCCTATATAAGGGGCAAAGCTGGTTCTCAGTCTTGAGATACAACTGGGCAAGGAGGAAGGTTATTGGGCTTAGGCTAGGTCAGAGTACATATAGTATATTCTCTTATCAACCTTAATATTATTAAAAGCCATCAAATTCATTTCTCTTAACATCATCAAGAAGATGTATTCAAATCAAATCAATATCTGCTGAACAAACCTTCAAATTAGAAGAGGTTAGGCTTTTTGGCTCCTGAACATCAGTCAAATTATCTGGGAGATTTTACAATTATCCATCTACTTAGACTTAAATTAGAAACCGTATTCCCACTTTCCATCATCAATCCCATTTCCCATCACCTGTTTTACCAACATTAGATCCATTTTCAAAGAAGCCATCCACTAACCTGTCTGTGATATCTCAAGATTCCAAATAGGGTATCAGTTGGAGGTTCATCTCAGCTGTTAGGAAAATACTAAAGTTATTAATCCTCAATATATCTTCTGAGTTAAAACATAGTCAGAACCAGTTACTTAAACTGATTACTCTTGTTAAATCTAAATCACAAGTCTATTAGTTTAGTAATTAAAAGAACTTTTCTTATCTTCATTAGTTACTTAGAGATTCAGTGAGAACTGGTCAGTTGTGTTCACCAATCAGCTGATTCTTCAGTTTTTAGCTGCATTACCAATCAGCAGTCAGAAAGCTATCTAACTATTGGAATAAGGATATTCAACATCTTTCCTTTACTGTGTCTAACTGTACTTGGGGTTGGTCTTTTGGGATCATTATTTACACTTGTGACCCATTAGGATCAATAACCCAAGAACCATCTTAGCAGTTTAAAAAACTATCCAAACAGTTATCCACATATATTATCATTAACAGTTTCTTCACAAATTATCATAACAGGATCAACACCATATTTGTGTCATAAAAGGAATTTCTATTCTTTTTAGGATTATATTTTTAGTGATGGAGTCAGATATCTTCAAGGTTAACAAAAATGATATCAAGGATAGCTACTGTACTGATGATAAATAATTTAACTTGAAAACACTATAAGTCAAGAATATAGGTGAGGTAGATTTGGTGTGTGACCCTTTGTTCACAAGTCATTTTAAAATCAATGAGGCCTCTGAGGATAAGATATAACAGAGTATGGATCATTTCTCTGACACTTGTGTAAATTTGGTCTGAGAATTGACACAAAGAACAGCGGTTCTTTACCAGCCAACCCTCTACCATATATAGGTGGAACCACTGGTTATAGCAAATGGAGAAATTTTGAATGCTGTAGATTTCACTTACCTTGGCAGTATGCCTTCCATGTATGAACTCAAAGATGATGAGGTTAATGCACACATTGCAAGAGCTAGCTCAGTGTTTGGGAGGCTTTAAAGAATGAAATCTGAGAAAAGGGTTATTATGCTGTGTACCAAACTCAAAGTCTACATGACTGTTATGCAGACTTCATTGTAGTGTTACAATTAAAAATAATAAAGACTGATAAAATGAGAGAAATAAGTAGTTTAATTAAAGCCATGGCCATGTTGATAAAATATATAATTTGACCACTCATCTGATAAAATCTCTTCAGTTACCAGCAGTGCTGGTATCTGACGTCCCCACGTCCAAAACCAGAAACTGGAAACTCATTGGATCATGGGGAATGTAGTCTCAAAGTCCCCAAGTGTCCACAGGAAGTTTATAAGATACTTTTAAATGGCACCTCCCTGAATTCCAAACACACAGTAGTAGACCTGTGTAACAGGGCCATGCCGAACCACTTCCATTTTAATTGTCTTAAGAAGTTTCTGTAGATCACCTAAGGAGAGGATTCTGGGAAGATGGAGGCTTAGATGGAGCAAAACTCCAGACCTCTGAAAGTCCTTCAACAAAAATAAAAAAAAAACAACAAAGTGCTTTGAGGGGACAGAAAACCAAATCTAACAATGGGACAGAATTGGGGGATCCTTCTGCTGGACCCAATTTCAAAGGTATGCCAAAAAATCCTGAATTCTTGAACTGTCAGTTTCAAGGGAAAGGAAGAAGAAAGAGCCCAGGACCCCTAATCCACCTACTGTGCTGAGTCTCTACTGGTTCCTGGAATCCCAAGGCAGGAAAGGGTGCTAGTATAGAGGGACTGCTTTGCTGGCACAGCTGTACCAGGCTCATGGAGTTGAACAGAGACATCAGGGAGGCAGCTGGAGGAGAAGCACAGAGAGGGCAGCCTAGACACAGCCAAAACAATCCATCTCTCCCCGTACCCCCCCTTTCCCCAGGTTTTAGCCTTAGGGCACATTCAGCTCTGCAAATCAACTATGCCCTGGCTTAATCTTATCAATAAGGCAGATAAGAAGTCTTTAGAGGGCTGGGAAGTTTGATATTCCTCCCCCCATAGACTGCACTGAAAGTAGTTGTAAGCACCTATACATCCACAGATATATCAGATAATCAGAGGAGCAAGATTACAGCCAATTACAGGGGAGAAAGAAGGAAAAAAATATGAGTAAACAACATAAAAAGAAAAAAGAAATCACAGTCAACACCTTCTATCTAGGTAATGAAAAAAGTTCAAATGGAACAGAGGAGAACTAAGAAACACCAAGCAAAAATACAGAAACTCCAGTGAATTGGACCCAGGCTTTGGAAGAACTCAAAATACAATTCAAAAAATAATTAAGAGAGGCTGAAGACAACTGGAAAAAGGAAATACATGAGCTAAAACAAGAAAAGAGTGTCTTGAAACAATTGAAAAGCTTGAAAATGAGGCAAAAGGGGGCAACTGAGTGCCTCAGTCAATTGAGAGCCAGGTGTAGAAAAGGGAGGTCCTGGGTTCAAATCTGTATTCATACACTTCCTAGCTGCATGACTCTGGGCAAGTCACTTAAGCCCCATTACATAGCCCTTATCACCGTTCTGCCTTGGAACCAATACACAGTATTGATTCCAAGATGGAAGGTAAGAGTTTAAAAGAAAAAAAAAAGAAAAAGAGACAAAGAAGGTGAAAGATGACCTACAAAGAAAATCAGACCAGAAGGATAAAGATGACCAAAAAACCAAGGATAAAATTCAGTCTTGAAAAACTAGAATCCAACAATTAGAAGAAAATGATTTCACAAGGCAGCAAGAATTTATAAAACAAATTCAAAAGAATGGAAAAATTGAGGAAAATATGAAATACTTCACTGACAAAATGTCAGACCTTGAAAACAGATCCAGGAGAGACAATTTAAGAATTATTGGACTACCAGAAGATAATGACAAAAGGAAAAGCCTTGACATAATCCTATAGGAAATTATCCAAGAAAACTGCCCAGATGTTTTTGAACAAGAGGGAAAAGTAGTATTGAAAGAATTCATAGATCACCTTTTACATTTAATTCTAAATTGACAATTCCCAGGAATGTTATAACCAAATTCAAGAACTACCAGACAAAGAAAAAAATATTACCATCTGCTAAGAAGAAGTCATTCAGATACCATGGAATCACAGTCAGGATATACAAGATCTGCTGCATCTATACTGAAGGATCAGAAGGTATGGAATATGATATTCTGGAAAGCAAGGGAATTGGGTCTACAACCAAGAATCAACTACCCAACAAAACTGATTATATTCTTATAGGGGAAAGTATGGTCATTTAATAAAATAGAAAACTTCCAAGCATCCATAAAGAAAAGACCAGACTCAAGTGGAAAATGCGATACCTAAACACAGAACACAAGAGAATCACCAAAATGTAATTAAGAGAGGAGAAAAAAAAAACAACAACAATATTTTTATGGGACCAATGATTTGTATTCCTATAAAAAAGATGATATTGGTAACTCTTAAAATTGTTATTATCATCAGGGTAGGTAGAAGAAGTATACTTAGAAGTAAAAATAACAAACTGAATAGAATGAAATGTCAAGATATATATACAGGGGGCAGCTGGGTAGCTCAGTGGCGTGAGAGTCAGGCCTAGAGACAGGAGGTCCTAGGTTCAAACCCGGCCTCAGCCACTTCCCAGCTGTGTGACCCTGGGCAAGTCACTTGACCCCCATTGCCCACCCTTACCAATCTTCCACCTATGAGACAATACACCAAAGTACAAGGGTTAAAAAAAGCTATATATACATATATGCATGTATAAATATATATATAAAACTAGAGGTAAAAAAAGAGGATAATATTAAAAGAAATGGGAAAAGAGACAAAATGGGGTAAATTTATACTTCATAAAGAAGTATAAATGGTGGGAGCAGGGGAGAAGAACAAAACACAGGAAGGGTAAAGAGGTTGGAGACAGGAAATACTTAGTTCTTACGTGCATTGAAATTGACTCAAAGAGGGAAGAACAATCAGATCCATTGGGGCAGAGAATTGATTCATGCCCTATAGAGAAGTAGGAAGATAACAAACAGACTGGTGGGGAGGGAAGCAATACTAGGGAGGGAGAGAGTGGGAGGTAGCTTAAAAAGCCCTAAATAAAAATAAGAAGAGAATGAAAAGGGAGGGGGAGAAAGGGAAGTAAAATAAGGCTGGAGATTAGGAGGACTGATTAAAAACGAAACAATGGTGTTGAAGGAAATAGTGAAAGAAGAAAGGGCAGGACAAGGAGAAAAAATCAAAATTTTGAGGAATACACAGGTAGAAATCATAACTCTGAATGTGAATGGGATGAACTCACCTATAAAAATGAAGCAAATAGCAGAGTGGATTAGAAGCCAAAATCCTACCATATGTTGTCTAAAAGAAACATACATGGCGCAGGTCAAAACACATGGGATAAAGGTAAAATGCTGTAAGCAAAATCTATTGGACATCAAAGGAGAAAATGAAGGCACATTTCACAATCATGTTATCTGACAAAACCAAAGTAAAAGTAGAACTAATTAAAGAGATAGGGAAGGTAATTATATCCTAATAAAAGGCAATATAGAAAGTAGGAAATATCAGTACTTGAAATGTATGTACCAAATGGTATAGCACCCAAATTTTTAAAGGAGAAACTAGTGGAGTTGAAGAAGGGTATGAATAGTAAAACTTTACTAGTGGGAAAACTTAACTTTCCTTTATCAAATCTAGATTAATCAAACAAAAATTAAATAAGAAAGAGGTAAAAGAGGTGAATGAAATCCTAGAAAAATTAGAGTTAAGAGATATGTGGAGAAAAATAAAAAAGGACAAAAAGAATAAACTTTCTTTTTAGCAGCACATGGTACATTCACAAAGATAAACCATGGACTAGGGCATAAAAACATGGCAAACAAATGCAAATAAGTAGAAATAATAAATGCAACCTTTTCAGATCATAATGCAATAAAAATAATAATTAGCAAGGGTACATAGAGAAACAAACCAAAAACTAATTGGAAATTAATTAATATGATTCTTCAAAATCAGATAAAGAAAAAATCATAGAAACAATTAATAATTTCATTGAAGAGAATGACAATGATGAGACATCATACCAAAATCTATGGGATTTAATCAAAGCAGTATTCAGTAGCTCTCAGCAGTACTCAAGGTGAAATTTATATTCTTGAATGCATATATTAACAAATTAGGGAGGGCAGAGCTCAATGAATAGGGCATGGAAATTAAAAAAAAACTGGAAAGCAAACAAATTAAAAATCCCCAGGTAAAAACCAAATTAGACATCCTAAAAACTAAAGGAAAAATTAATAAAATTGAAAGTAAAAGAACTATTGAATCAATAAAAGAGACTAGAAGCTTATGCTTTAAAAAACAAAATAGATAAATTACTGATTAATCTAATAAAGAAAGGAAAGAAGAAAACCAAATTAACAGTATCAAAGATGAAAATGGAGACCTCACCTATAATGAAGAGGAAATTAAGGCAATCATTAAAAACTATTTTGCCCAATTATATGTCAATAAACATGGCAATCTAGGTGATATTGATGAATATTTACAAAAATAGAAGTTTTCTAGATTAACAGAAGGGAAATAGAATACCTAAATAATCCTATATCAGAAAAAGAAATTGAACAAGCCATCAAATAATTCCCTAAAAATCCCCTGAGTCTGATTGATTCACAAGTGAATTCTATCAAACATTCAAAGAACAACTAATTCCAATACTATACAAACTATTTGATGTAATAAGCAAATCCCTTTTATGACACAAATATGGTATTGATTCCAAAGCCAGGCAGATAAAAAAGGCAGAGAAAGAATACTATAAACCAGTCTCCTTAATGAATATAGGTGCAAAAATCTTAAATAGAATTCTAGCAAAAAGACTCCAGCAAGTGATCATGAGCGTTATTCATTATGATCAGGTGGGATTTATACCAGGAATGCAAGGATGGTTCAATATTAGGAAAACCATCCACATCATTGACCATAACAACAAGAAAACCAACAAAAATCACATGATCATGTCAATAGATGCAGAAAAATACTTTGAGAAAATACAGTACTTCTTCCTATTGAAAACACTAGAAAGTATAGGAATGGAAGGGCCTTTCCTAACAATAATAAACAGTATATATTTAAAACTATCAGCAAGCATCATTGCAATAGGGATAAATTAGAAGCCTTACCAATAAGATCAGAAATGAAACAAGGATGTCCATTATCACCTCTATTATTTAACATGGTACTAGAAACACTACCAATCACAATTAGAGAAGAAAAAGAAACTGAAGGTATAAAAATAAGCAATGCGGAGACCAAGTTATCACTCTTTGCAGATGATATAATGGTCTACTTAAAGAATCCTAGAGAATCAACTAAAAAGCTAGAGGAAATAATCAATAATGTTAGCAAAGTTGCAGAATACAAAATAAACCCACATAAATCATCCGCATTTCTATATATTCCCAACACATCTCAGCAGCAATAGTTAGAAAGAGAAATTCTATTTAATAACACCCTAGACTAGTGATGGGCAAACTATTCCCCGTGGGCCAGATCCAGGCCATAATTTGCCCATCACTGCCTTAAGCAATTCCCAATCACTACGACCCCACATCCAGATGTAGTGATTAGGGAATTGCTTAAGGCAGTGATGGACCAACTATGGCCTGGATATGAACCGTTGGGAAGAGTTTGCCCATCACTGCCATAGACAATATAAAATACTTAGGAATTTTAATAATAAAAATCTCCCCCAGCCTGAGAAATGGATATTGATAGGAGGGAGAGAGAGAGAGAGAGAGAGAGAGAGAGAGAGAGAGAGAGAGAGAGAGAGAGAGAGAGAGAGAGAGAGAGTGAGTGAGTTTCTGTGGTGACTCTCTATCAGCACTCTCTTGGTGCTGAATATACACTGGGAGACTTTAAGGGGTTTACTCCCAAAACTGGGTGACCTAGATGGTTGTGCAACCCCACAAGAGTTGGGGGCAAGACTTCCTTAAAAGAGGAGGTAGGTGCTACCCCAATCCCAACCTGAATAAGAATGGGGTTCACTCAAACTTCCCCAGAAGTCAATTAGTTTCACAGTGGGTGGTCTGGCTCAAAGATGATGGCAACCAGACCAAGTTATGGTTCCCTTTCACTTGTTGTCTCTCAGGCACACTGGAATGTTATCTGACTGATAAATGACTTTTATTATTCACAAATCAGGGATTGAGGAAAGGGATTAAGTGCAGAGGAATTTTGGGGTGCCCTCTTCACTATTCCTATGGGGTCCGTCACTTAGGTAGGAACCCTAATGGTTTCAACTCCTAAGCTTCTCCCCCCCTTTCCCTTCTAGTTCTATTTCTATTTTCTATTTCTAACCTTTCCTTTAATTGTAAGCTTTGACCTAAAAGGGTCTCTCAGCAAGGATTGGTAATGGGAGAAGGAGACTAAGAGATTGCTCCCAATGGAGTCCTAAATCTTAGCTGACTAGATGGTTGTAGTCTTGAAAAATGAGTTGTGATGAAATGGCTGTTATCAGGGAATCAGGGTTCCAATTTCAAAGAGAAAGATCCTCAGGAAGCCCTCCAGACCAATCAGAGCTGGGTTTTCTCCCTCCTCTGTCCTCCTAGCCTAAAGCCCAAAGCCTCTCTTATCTCTTCTCCTGGGAGAAATTCTCCAGAATCCTCTGCTGGTCTCAACTGTCAGCAACTGCCAGCAACTGCCTACTCCTCCTTTGGTTCCGTCTCCTTTGCACAAAATCCCATCCTTACAGAATCTATCTGCCAAGTCAAACACAGGAACTATATGAACACAACTACAAAACACTTTCCACACAATTAAAACTAGATCAGAACAAATGGAAAAACATTAATTGCTCATTGGTAAGATGAGCTAACATAATAAAAATGACAATCATATCCAAATCAATTTATTTATTTGGTGCCATATCTAACAAACTACCAAGAAACCTTTTTTACTGAATTAGAAAAAAACTATAACAAAGTTCATTTGGAGGAAAAAAGATCAAGAATATCAAGGGGAAAATGAAAAAAAATGTGAAGGAAGGTGGCCTAGCAGTACCAAATCTTGAACTGTATTATAAAGCAGTGGTCATCAAAACAATATGGTATTGGCTAAGAGGCAGAAGGGAGGATCAGTGGAATAGATTAGGAGTAAGTTATCTCAGCAAGACAGTATATGGTAAACCCAAAGATCCTAGATTTTGAGACAAAAACCCACTATTTAACAAAAAACTGCTGGAAAAAATGGAAAAACAATGGGAAAGATTAGGTTTAGATCAACATCTCACACCCTACACCAAGATAAATTCAGAATGGGTGAATGACTTAAATATAAAGAAGGAAACTATCAGTAAATTAGGTGAACATAGAATAGTATACTTGTCAATCTTTGGTAAAGGAAAGATTTTAAGACTAAGCAAGAGTTAGAAAAAAATTACAAAACATAAAATCAATAATTTTGATTATATTAAATTAATTTTTTGTACAAACAAAACCAATGCAAGCAAAATTAGAAGGTAATCAACAAATTGGGAAAAATCTTTATAACAACCTCTGACAAATGTCTAATTACTCAGATTTATAAGGAACTATATAAATTACATAAAAAAATCAAACCATTCCCCAGTTGATAAAGGGGCAAGGGATATGAATAGACAATTTTCAGACAAAGAAATCAAAACTATCAATAAACACATGAAAAAGTGTTCTAAATCTCTTATAATTAGAGAAGTGCAAATCAAAACAACTCTGAGGTACCACCTCACACTTAGCATATTGGCTAAAACGACAGCAAAGGAAAGAAATAAATGTTGAAGGGGATGTGGCAAAATTGGGACATTAATGTATTGCTGGTGGAGTTGTGAATAATCCAACCATTCTGAATGGCAATTTGGAACTCTGCCCAAATGGTGTTAAGAGACTTCCCGCCCTTTGATCCAGTCAACCACTGCTGGGTTTATATACCAAAGAGATTATAGGGAAAAAGACATGTACAAAATTATTTATAGCTACACTCTTTGTGGTGGCAAAGAATTGGAAAACAAGGAGATGCCCTTCATTCAATTGGTAATGGCTGAACAAACTGTGGTATCTTTGGTGATGGAATACTATTGTGCTCAAAGGAATAATGAACTGGAGGCATTCCATGAGAACTGGAATGATCTCTAGGAATTGATGCAGAGTGAAAGGAGCAGAACCAGGAGAACATTGTACCCAGAGACTGATGATTTGGTACCTTCTTTGAGACATGGGAGACACTACCATAGGACAATCCAGCATTACACTCCCGCAAAGAAGAAGGTGCTGTTATTTATGATTAAATGAGAATTAGTTTACTTCAAGAAAGACCCTATCCTGGGGTCATTTTGTCTCCCTATAGATGTTCTTTCTTGGTGACCCTGTATCTTCCCACAAGTTCAAATACTTTCTATATGATGATGGTTACCAGTCATACAAGAAATAGGGTTTGGATTTCCTACCCCATCCCAAATAATTCCCATTCTAATTTGATCACATACCTTTTTTCATATTTAATTAAAATATTTTACCTTGTTATACTTTTTAGCATCACAATTTCATTTATTTTATAGAATATCATTAATTGTCATGTATTTAGAAGAAGTAGAGGTGGTAAACAAAATGTTCAACTGAAATGTACAATCCTTGTCTCTCTCCTGGGTTCTATTCCTCTTCAGTAACTCCATAGAATAAGGTCTAATGAATGTCTTATGAAAATTTGAATTTCAATATTTCTAAAACAAAATGTACCCTCTCCTTTGTCCATAATTTTCTTTTGTCAAATTACCTAATTTCTGTTGAAAGGACCATCATCTTGCTTTGTCATTCACACTCACAACCTATAGATATTCCAAATATCTGACTAATGGTCTAGTATAGTCAGTCCTTCTCATATTTTTCTTGTATCCATTCTTTTATTTACTCTCTAGTTGACTATACTAGTTCAGGCCATTATCACTTCTTACTTGAACTATTGTAATAGCCTTTTAATTGGGCTTCTTGTTCTGAGTCTCTTTTGACTTTATGTCATTCTTCACATAATTGCCATTGTGAATACCTAAAGCACAGATCTGACTATATTACTCCTTTGCTCTATTATCTCTAATGCCTTCTTATTATTATGTTTACTATACAATTAAAACTCAAATGTTGACATTGGAAGTTATTCCTAATATTGCCCCCAGTTAGCTTTCAAGGCTTAATATATATTAATTCCCTTCGCATGCATTATTGTCATGAGAAATAGGCTTTTTTGCTGTTCCTCATATAACTTTATATATACCATTTATTTGCTATTGCCAGTTTCTCACTCTTAAAGTCTTGTCATTTTCTTTAAGGTGACTTCAAATGTCATCTCCTGAAGAATTTTGAACTATTCTGCTGCTACAATTACCTTTTACTTACTGTATATAATATATATGAATTCATGTTTTTCATATAATAGAATGTAAGTTCTTTGACAAAAAAATCAGTTTTGTATCATTGCTTTAAACACAGTGTCTTAAATGATAGGTGTGTATGTTGTATACATATCAATCAATCATGTACATATGTGATATGCTCCCAAGATAGCCTGCTCCACTTATGAATAGCTATAACTGTTAGGAAAATTTTTGTTTGTTTGTTTTCAGACATCAAATTTAAATTACCTTCTTTGAAACTTCTATCCATTATTCCAGATTTTGCCCTGTGTCACCAAAAGAATGAGTCCTATGCATCTTTTTGACGAAAATCTTCAAATATTTGAAAACAAATACAGTGCCTCCTTGCATAATTCTTCTCATCTTCAGATCAATTTCACCTTATTTACCACCATATAGCCATATACGAGATTTTCTAAACTATGCTGATTACCTTCTATTAAACCTTTTACAACTAAATAATATTTTTAAAGTGGTCACTGAAATATAACAATCTTATGTGATATGACAAAAGCAGAATATAGCAGAACTGTAGCTATCACTCTAGATATTCTAAGCTTTCTGGGTACCATATCATAATGTAGGCTCATTTTGACTCTAAAGAATAGGTAGGGCTTAGTCATTTAAGATATACAAATGTAAAAGTCTAAGAAAATATAGCATTTTCTTATTTGAGAAGAAACACAATTCAATAATATATATTTTCATAACTACCAGGTTAGTATATATTTAATTTATTTTGCATTTATAAGTAAAACTATTTGGGTTTTGTGCTATTGGTATAGAAGAGTGAAGAATTATTTTATTTATATCAGACAATATCTTTTGGATTTCTCAAATGACACTGGAGTAGTTTCTTTTCTATTTAATTAAAAAGGAAAATACCACCAAGGGATATTGGTTCTCTTAATTGGGTCTTAAATCATAAATATAAAGTTTATAGTTAGCAACCAAATTGTAGACCTGTTACTGTGGGATTCAAAATACTTATCTTAAAGCTGTGGAAATTACTAATATTGTTATTTTAGCTGACAAAACAAGAATTTTAAAGTTAAGCATTTAGAATTCCCCAGATAATGTTATGCATATACAGAAAGGCATTGTAGTCAATACAAACTGTGAGCAAACTATCTAAGCAAGGTGCAAACCACAGCAAAAAAAAATGTGGTAGTGTTACCATATTTTCCTTAATTCTGTTATACAGTAGGAGACATAATAAGAATTGAGGGGGAAATAGACCAGAATATAAAAGAAGTAGGAGAAAACCTGAACAAAACATCAAGGCAAAATTATAATTAAGTTCATTATCCAATAATGGCATTATGTAACATGTATGCCAAAGCAATTAACAAAAGCTAAGCAAAACACTTTCCCTGAAATTTCATGATTATCCCTGGAGGTGAGATGAGAATATACTTAACCACAAATATTCTCAGTCAAGTGCTTTCTAAAAAGGAACAAGATAAATAACAACATTCCCTTTCAAATGATTAAGATTTGGCTCTCTCTAAGAAAAAATTTAAAAAAAATTATTGTATACAGACATTCTTTAAAATATTGATCATAGAGTACATCCACTTTATTTTACATGTTGAGAAATTGAGGCAAAGAGATTTACCCTCTAAAAAATCAGAAAATTGGTAGGGAAGCTAAGATTCCAGTCTAACCCATCCTACTCAAATATACTTTATGCAAACTTAATATCCTTATTTGAAAAAGTAGTTGCATAAAGTATTCAAACACTAATCCATTAATTGGCAAAAATATGTTAAATACATACTCTAAGTTTTGTGTAAAATAAAACACAATTCAATAATTTAATGCAATAAATATTTGCATGTAGTATGTACAGAGAATTGGTAAGGATAGAATTTAGATAATACATCTTATTTATGTAGTGTAATGCAGAGTTTGCAGCAAAAGTGTTTGCTTTTGCAAATTCAACTCTACAGCCCTGGCAGTTAGAAATTTTAGAATGTTCACAGAAAGACAGTTGGAGCCTGATTCTCTTAATAGTGCTGAAGCTCCAAATGAAGGACTTTGGCTTTTTGGCTTGGTCTTGGCCTGGGCTTTTGTCTTTGGGGGCATTTGGACCTAGTCTGATTTCTCTGAACCTCTCCCTGATATCTCCATTACATCTACTACTATTTTCCCCTGAATTTCCCTTTGGGCCCTGGGAGGAAGGGTGGTTTTGGTGGTTGGACATCATGGGTTTAGTTTTCTGTAGGCAAGTAGGACATCCTAAATCAAGCCACCCCTCATTTAGTGATCTGATAAATACTTTACTTCAAGGAAGTGAATCCTTCCTGACTGGGAGAGCAGGTCTCTCTCAGTCTGACCCTCTCCTGTGACCCTTCCCCCAGCACCAGCTTTCTCCCAAGCAAAAGTTACAAAATCCTGAAACCCTCTTTCCCTCTGCTTTTTCCCTGTCATCAATTAATCCCCTTTGTTATCTATACAAAGCCTCTGGTGAATCATTGTACTGAATATTAAGGCAAAGACTAAAGAGGGATGTAATATAGAAAATGGCAGGATGAAATTCCTGCATGATACAGGGTCAAACCTCACCCAGAATTCCAGGGGACCCCCCTGGAGAACTCTGGGTGAGGGACAGTTGTAAATGAGTTAAACAGTTGACTCCAGGGAGTTGAGGTGAGCAGGTTTCTCTGCTTGCGGTTCCTGGTTTGGGGTTTGCCTGGGAGGCCATAACGGCAAAAGCCATTGTGGTTTCTATTCAGGAGTTTGCCTGTCTAGTGGAATTAGACCTTCATTGCAATAGCATTTTATTAATCATTTAATTATTTAGATATTAGGAGTAATTACTATTAGCTTTGAGAGCAAGTTACTTAAAGGTCTACCAGTCCCTACTGGGGTGGGGGGAGGGCCAGTTTCTACCTAACTTATCAGGACTTCCCAGTTTATTCAAATCCTTGAATCCCCTTCCCTGCCTTCCCCTTCCTTCTTTTATCAATATAAGCTTTATCTTTAGAAGCAGTGCCTGGGTATTATTTGGGGACACACACTGCAGCCATTAAGCTTGGTTCCTGTCAGTTGCCAGCCTAAGAAGTCAGATCCTTCTCAGTCCTTAACATCAAGAGATCAAGCTTCTCCTTTGTCCCTCAATCAGACATGTGGGGAATATAAGTTAGAGAAAAGAAACATCATTAAAGATTTGCCTTTGCTGAATCTTGCTTGAAGACAAACTGCCCTGACTCCATCTCAACTGAAAACCAACTGCTTGGGGGGAGGGGTTTGAGAGCAAGGAGTACCTTACTCCCACCGTACTCACTCAAGCCTGTCTCTGTGGGAGAAGTGTGACTAGCAGGCACCTGGCTCTGGCCAGACCATCAGCTTCCCAATATCCCTGTTATTACAAACATAACAGAAAAGAATTACTTTTCTTTTATTTTCTTGAGGGAAACCTAGGCATCCATCTTGGACAGGAAGTACACAGCAGAGACTTCCTGCAGACATAAATTTCACTGGCAGAGAGGAGCCTTTGACTCCTCCCTCAAGGGTTATTAGAAATTAACAAGAGAAATTCTCCAGCCAGATCTAAAACATTTCTGACTGGCCCAATTCCTCTTGTATCATAGAGACACTTTCCCTGTCTGAAGAACCCAGCCTGTTTTCCTCCCAGTACCTTCTGTCTCTAGCCTCAGTGACTAGCCTGTTTGAGCAGCCCCTTGCTATACCTCCATTCATTCCCTTACCTTCCTATGTACAGCCCATTCATCCCTTCATTACTCACCTAACCCCTTTACTCCTCCTTATGCCAAGACTGTCTATTAATTCCCTTAACTCAGCCATCACCCTTCATCCCTGTTATTCCTCCCCATTATAAACATTTGCTTACTTCTTCATAACAGTAGTCTAATAGGAACATATGAAACACAAAGATAGGTTTACAAAATAACAAAGAAGTGCATTAGTGAAGTACAAAACAAAGTTCTATATGAGGATAATTGGGAAAAACAAAAAGCTATTTAGAGGATGATTTGTTTTGAAGAACTGAGAAATTTATCAAGTAAAAGATTATGGGAGAATATTTTGCATGTAGGATTGAAAAAGAATTGTATGATCAAATACAGAGAAATAGCAAGGTATTGAATATGCATTGAGAAAAATAAATAGTAGAGTTTGCCTGGAGAATAGAGTATTTGAGGGAATTAAGGTGAGATAAACTTAGAAGGATGAGACAGTGCTAAATTCTAGAGGATATTAAACACAAGATGTAATAAATAGGTAACAGGTTGACAGCAACTATTTTTAAACAAAAGAATAACAAGGGAACATTATAGTATAATGGAAAGTCAAGTGGACTTGGAGTCAGAGGACTCAAATTCAAACCTTAGCTCTACTTTCTTCTAACTAATGACAATAATAATAATAATAGCTAGTATTGTATATTATGTACAAAGTGCCAGGTATTGTGCTGACCAGTATACAGATAATATATCTTATTTGATCCTCACAGTTATTCAAGGAGGCAGACATTATTATTATCCCCATTTTGGAGTTCAGGAAACTGGAGTAAACAGATTCTAAGTTACTTGCCCAGATGACTATAAGTAAGTACAGTGTAAGAAAGGCAAGACTTGATTAGAACTCTATCCACTCTACCACCTAGGTGCCTTCATTTCATCATCTTTAAAATTATATAGTTGGATTCCACTAAAGTCCCTTGCATGACTAAATCTATGATCCCATGACTAGATCCAAGGATAAAGAGGGTAGTGACCTAATGTGATTAAAAGTGTTGGAAGAAAAAGGCAAGAATATATTGGGAGATTATTACAACTATCTGAGTTTAGTACAAATGAAAACTTTTACTAGGGTAGATATATTTTAGTGATAAATCCTGGAATTCTTGGTGACTCGAGTCATTCTCTTGCTCACTTTTCAAATTGTTTATTTGTTATATGGAAACAGAAGTCCATAGATACATTCAACTCAATAGTTCTAAAATTGAATTTACTTTTTCCCAGAAACCTTTCCTTTACCCTATTATCATTTTCAAGGGTATGGCCATTTCCCAGACAACTCTGCTAAAAATTTAATGTCATATTCACCTCCTAATGGCCTATCTCAGTCCCTGTATTTAGTCACCTATCAAGACTCAAATTTTTTTCCACTCAGCTAAGTCTTCTTCTTGCCTATCAGAATGATCTTCCTAAAACACAACTCTCTTTCCTGTTACATTAACATCATTTCATTTAATCAACTCTGAGTCCCTCTTTCTTACCTTTATGATCAAATATAAAATCCTTTGTTTTGCAAAGTCCCACATAAACTATCCTCATCCAGTCTTTCTAGTCTCTTTTTATGCCATACTCTCTTCTACATATTCTGTGATCCAATAGCTTTGACCTCTTTGCTGTTCCTCAAGCTATGACTTGCCTCCACATTTTATCTCCATGGGTTTTCACAGGTTGTCCCATGGACTGAGACTGTTTTCCCTCCTTATTTCAACTTCCTAGTTTTTCTACTTTCCTTCAAGTTTCAGCAAAATTCACACATTTTGCAAGAGGTCTTTCCCAGTCTTCCTTAATCTTAGTCTCTTCCCTCTGAGATTACCCCCAAATTTATCACTTCTATATTAATTTGTATATAGTTGTTTGCTTCCTGTTCCTCTATCAGACTATGAACTACTTGAAAGTAAGACTTTATTATTTTTTTGGCCTAGAATTTACCACAGTGTTTAGTAGATAATGATTATTTAAAAATGTGAATTAATATGACATTGAATGCCTTCACAAGATGGCTTGATCTTACTTTCCCAGGTTGAATATTTAAACTAAAAAATTAATGGGAATAATGAATCTAGGAGTAGCTTCTGGGTTTTGTTGGCCAGGTACATCCAGCAAGCCTGGAAAGGTACTTCTGCTCAAATGCCAGGCATCAAAGATCTCCAGATCATTGACCCCAACCACAGGATAAATAAGATAGTTTTAATGGGCTGGATGCATTTTGGGGCACCACAGTTTAGAGGAGTATCAGAGTCCAAACAGAAACTCAATTCACCAGTTTGTAAAGAAAAATAATACTAGCAAAATCAATTCTTTGTAATCTCTATAAATTGATGTTTTAAATATAGATAATATATTTAAATATTTAAGGAAAAAAATCTTCCTTTGAACTGTATAGTGCCATAGAAGAGTTTTGGCAAAGACATGACATGCATGCAGAGCTGACAATTGGGGAGCTGTTCTGTTCCCCCTCTTCCAAGAGCCTGAGGACATTTTTGCATTCCTCACCCCTCTTTCAGTCATCCAAAGAAAGTTCTTTTTCCTTCAACTCTCCTTGGAAATGTGGGGGCTCAGAGACAGCATGAATTTGTCCTCTGGAGACTCAAACTCCAATAAGGTTCACAAGGATAGACATATATACAGAATTTTCCAAAAGAGAGTGAAAAAACTTTCCCTATAATTCTGGTCCAACATAGCTGATATGATATTAAAATCTCATTCAGCTTGAACTGAATATAATATTTCCTTTGATAAATGCTATGCCCTAGGCAAATTGGACTTTTTAATATTCCTCATATGTAGAATTTCAATTCTTTCTACTCAATGTCTGTTCCAAATTGCCTCCCATATCTGGAATGCACTGCAGTCCATTTTCTATCTCTTGGAATTCCTACTTCCTTTCAAAGGAAACACCCCAAACTGTAATGCAGGATTTATGTAAGATCTCTTGCATTCGCAAAATTACCCTAGGCAATTCTGGCAGTTAGGGGAATGGAACTTTGGCCTAGCTAGTGCCAGTCTCAAGACCTGACTGTTGGAGCTTGGACTATAAATACCCTTGGAGAACCAAACTGGGGGTTCTGATTTCCTTGAACTCACCCAGACACCAAGCTACCCCTTGACTTCCCCTTGGGACCCTGGGAGGTGGAAGGGATGTTGGGTGGTGGACCATGGGCAGGAATTAGTTTAGTTCAGCCTAGCCACAGGGACACCCATAAACCAAATCATCAACCTCACCTGTCTAGCTGGTGGACCACTTAACATCAGGGCAGTGGAAATTATCTCTGGCTGAGGGGCTAGTTCCCTTAGCCTGATCTTATCTTCTGAGGCCCTCTGCCAACACTGGCCAGTCACCCTTAGCAACAGCTTCTCCAGACCCTAACCCTCTTTCCTCAGTTTACTCTCCTGTGTTTAAATAAACCCTTAGCCTCATACTGAGAGCTCCTATAGTTATTTATAACATCTTCCAGGGCTAAGGGACTGTAGAGAGGGAAGATAGTAACCACCTGACTTCAAGGGGAGTATTGGCCAGGCATCCATTTTATTCAGGAAGTGTGGCAGCTTCACTTCCTGTTGGCTACTGCTTTCACTTCAGCAGGGAGGGGCTCCTCACTCTCCACCTTAAAGGAGCCTACAGACAGCAGGGAGAATGACTGGGCATCTCAGCTCAGGCATACACATCCCTGGCTATCTCAAATCATCAATTACTGTAGTTGTATGCTCCCTAGCTCAGGTGACTTACTGGTACCACCAGCTCCCCTAATATAAGCCTGTTTACTCCCTTATTACAAAACATAACTCCTACATGACATCTTACAAATTTCCCCTAAGTAGTATTTCCATGCCTAATTATATTTTATTTACCTTATAAATATGTTTTATATATATATATACACATATACATATGTATGTTATTAAGTATATACATATATTCATATATATAAAAATTTCCACAATTTGAAGTCATATGTTAAACATGGTAATTGTTTTCAGGTCACTGAAATATACAGTACAAATTCAAATAATTAAACAAAAGGATTCCTTACTTGCACTATTAAGATCATTACATATTTGAAGCCAGTGAAAATTTACACAAAAGTGTGATTGGAGAAGCTTGATGGTAAATGATACCCAGGGATCAAGGATATTAGGCATCCCATATTGAAATACAAAGAAGGTAAAGAAGCCTAGGGAGTTAACTAGTGAAATTGTAGTTTCAGGGCTTGATATGGAATCACATGAGATTTGTGTGAGAGAGAAATCCTGAGGGAGCAAAAATAATACTTCACAACATAAGTTCCTTCTGCCTTTATAGTTTTCTTATGTTTTACTTCTTATACTACTATCCTATCTGCCTTTTTGATCCAGTGACCCCAGCTTCCTTGCTGATCCTTGAACTCTGTCTCTCTCAGCTCTGGAATTTTATCTGGCTGTCAACCATGGTAGGAAAAAAAGGGTTGTAGTAATGTTTCCTAGAAATGTGTAAGTGATTTAAAAAGAAAACAAAACAAATATTGTTTTTCACAGTCATTCTCCATTAATTTTGAGTTCCAAATTATCTCATTTCTTCCTACTACTCACACACACATTAAGAAGGCTACCAATATGATATAAGGGATACATGTGAAATCACGCATTACATATTTCCATATTAACCATATCAGAAAAAAATGCTTCAATTTTCACTCAGAGTTTATTAGTTCTTTTTCTGCATATGTGTAGCATTTTTATGATGAATACTTTGGACTTATCTTGGATCCTTGTGTTGATTTGAGCAGGTAGTTCACAGCTAAATCAACAGTTTATTATTTTACATTTTCCTCTCATTGCTTTTAGCATTTGTCATATCTAATTAGTGTGAGTTCCTATCACAGAGATATTTTTGTTTACATTTCCCTAATTTATATTGATGTGTAGCATTTTCATACAAGTATAAAGAACTTTGATTTCTCCTTCTGAAAACTGGCTTTCATTTCTATTTGATCATTCATCAATGGAAGAATGACTTTTTATAAAGTTGACTCCATTCTTTATATATTTGAAAAATGAGGCCTTTGCCAGGGAACCTTTTATTATATATGGGAGATTTTGGAAAATAGTAATTCCTTGATTATCTCATTTAATTAGGTACACTCCTATTTATGTTTTTTTTTCTTATATCATTATTGCTATCCCTGACTTTCTTCTCTAGCCCTTTATTTTTAACTCTCTTGTCTTTTTTGTTTCAGGCATGTTTCTTATAAACTACATATTGTTGGTCTGGAGTCTCATCCATTCTAATATCTATTTCTATTTTATAAGTGAGCTCGTCTTATTCGTATTTATGGTTATGATTAAGGAACGATGTATTTCCTTCCATCCTGTGCACCTCTGTTTCTCTCTATATTTATATATCTTTATCTTGTCTCTCCTCAAAAATCCTGCTTCCCTTACTTGACTATTGCTTCTCTTAATCCATTCTCTCTCATTATCTCTTCCCCCATTATCTCTGATCCCTTTCCCTTCTTATTTCCCTAATGGGGAAGCTAACTTTCTATACCAGTGATGGGCAAACTTTTTAAAGAGTGGGCCAGGAGGCCAAAGGAAAAGAAATGCTCATCTGTCAGTCTATTACTAAGGCAACACTTTAGAAGTTTCATTGTATTGTATCCTACACAATGTATTCATCAGATTAGGAATAATGTCCCATGACCAGATAGAATATTTTAGGGTCCCCCATCTGGCCCACTGGCTGTAGTTTGCCCATCACTGTATCTATACACATGTGAATATACATGGGAATGGGGTGTGATCTTTGTCCATTTTCCCCTCTACAATGAAAGCTCTACCTTGAGTTTCTCCTTTATGTGAAATTATTTTCTACATTCTAATTTGAATTTTCTCCTTCTCCCAATGGACCTTTATTTTTTGCATCTTTGTTTTTGAGATTATTCCAGTGTAACTGATCAGCACTCATGCATTCTATATATACTCCTTCTAAGTGTGCTAATGATAAAGTTTTTAGGAGTTACTTGTGTTATCTTAGCTTATAGTAATGGAAATATTTTTAGTTTATTGAGTCCTTATGACATTCATGTATTCTTCTTATACTTCCCTTAAGACTTCTTATTGAATGTCAATTTTTTAGTTATGGTCTTTTTATTAAAAAAATTCTTGGAAGTGCTCTCTCTCTCTCTCTCTCTCTCTCTCTCTCTCTCTATATATATATATATATATATATATATATATATACGCACACACACACATACACACACACACACACACATATATATTTCTTACAGTATACTTCAATTTCCATTCAGACTCTTTAATTTCCTTCTATGATAGTAAATAGCCTTTTTTTTTCCTTTTTTTGTCATGGGTCCAGTGGAGTATTCCTGGATCATTGCACTGATGATAAAAGTTGTCATTTAAATTTGATCATTGTACTTTTTTACAGTAACTATATACAATAGTCTCCTTGTTCTACTCACTTCACTTTGTATCTCTTCTGCATGATGGATTCTTTCCATTTATATTTTACCCTTTATATCAAAGATGTTGGGGAAATTTTCCTTTAAATTTTCTTATACTGGGAGGAGGGCAGAATTTCCTTCTAAACAAATCATTAAAACATGACTTAAAAAGACATAAATCAATGGCAGATGGACAAAAAGGCTCTCCCACTAGAGTCTGTGAGAAAGGTAGTAGTGAGAGAGGATTTCCATATTTTAAGGGGGAAAACCTGCACAAGTAAAAGAGCAGGCTAATCACTCCTCCTCCCCTCTACCTCCTGTGCAAGAGGCAGAGCCAGGAAAATTATGATCTCTGAATTCTTGAGGGCTGACTACACTAAATAAAAAGCACCACAAACAACCCTAGAGGCTCCAGACCCTGGAAGTGAGATTTGAAGTTCAATTCACTTGACAACAGAGGGGGCAGCAGTAGAACATTAGTGGAGGTAGAGGTAGAAACAGGGACAGGGAAGATAGTCTTAGGGAAAAATACTGTGTACCAGAATGCTACATCACATACCCATCTCTGGAAATTCCAGGCCTTTGAGATGAGGTTCAGAGCTCAAAAACACTTGATTTACATGGCAGCAGGCAGCTGCAGCAGTGGCTGCAGCAGTGGAGGAAGAGAGGCTCAGGTCAAAAATTTTTGAAGGTCATTACACCTACCAAAAGCCCCCCCCCAAATAAAAAACCCACAGACCTATCTGTGTTCACTTATGCCTCCAACAGGGAGCAAAAGATAGCCCCCAAGACAAATCCATGCAAGACAGAAGCTAAGACAGAAAGGAAAAACAACCCTTAAGATTCTTAGACCTCCAGCAGGAAAATGAGTAAACAAAAGCAAATATTGCTCTTGATCGCTGGAAATTTCTGCAGAGAAAAAGAACAAAAGAAAAAAAAGTAACTGGAGAGTGAGAAACAAACACATGCAAATTCTCAAAAAAATGGAAATACATGACAAGATTTGTAGGAACTAAAAAAGGAGATCAAGAAACCAAGAGAAAGAGAAGAAAAATGGTAAGAAAAGTGGGAAAAAGAAATGAAAATAATACAAAAAGAAAATAATAGCTTCAAATGCAAAATTGCCCCAATGGAAAGAGATACATAGAAATCATATGAAGTAATAGGAAAATTATAAACTAGAACTGACCTATTAGAAGAAGAGGCAGAGAATTCAAATGATAAAAAGAGTGCCACAAGAAGCAGTATAGACCAAATCAAAAAAGAATCAAAAGATCATGGCTGACAAAAAACTGGAAAATGAAGGTATGCCCTTCAATTGGGGAATGGCTGAACAATTTGAAGTATATGCTGGTGATGGAATACTATTGAGCTCAATGGAATAATAAACTGGAGGAAATTCATGTGAGCTGGAAAGACCTCCAGGAATTTATGCAGAGTGAAAGGAGCAGAGCCAGAAGAACATTGTGCAACGAGACCAATACACCATGGTAAAATAGAATGTAATCAACTTCTGTGCTAGCGGCAATGCAATGACCCAGGAAAATTCTGAGGAATTTATGGAAAAGAATGTTACCCACATTCAGAGGAAAAACTGCAGCAGTGGAAACACAGAAAAAAAGCAACTGCTCAAACACATGGGTTGAGGTGGACATGATTGGGGATGTAGACTTGAAACTTCCACACCAATGCAACTATCAACAATCTGGAAATAGGTCTTGATCAATGAAACATGTTGAAACCAGTGGAAATGCGCATCAGCTATAGGAGGGAGGTTGGGGGGTGAAGGGGAAAGTAAGAGCATGAATCAAGTAACCATGCTAACTTTTCTAAAAAATAAATATTAATAAATGTTAAAACAAACAAACAAACAAATAAATAAATAAATAAAACTAATGGGCTCTGGGCTTGCCAAAAAAAAAAAAAAAGATCATGGCTGAAGATCAGTCTTTAAAAACTAGAATTGGGCAAGCATAAGTTAATGATTTCATGACATATCAAGAAATAATAAGACAAAATAAAAAGAAAGAACAAAATAGAAGGAAACATGAAATTGTTCCTTGGAAAACCAACTGACTTGGAAAATAGTTCCAGGAGAGACATTTTGAGAATTATTAGTCTACCTGAAAGCCATGACCAAAAAAATACTCTAGAGATGATATTACAAAAATTATCCATAAAAACTGCCCTGATATTCTTAAACAAGATGGTAAAATAGACATTGAAAGAATCGACAGATCACTCCCTACACTAAGTCCCCAAATGATAACTCCCGGGAAGGTGATAGCTAAATTAAAGAGCCTTGAGGCTAAGGAGAAAATATAGCAAGTGGCCAGAAAGAAACAATTCAGATATCATGGAGCCCCAGTCCAGATCACACATGATCTGGAAGATTCCACACTGAAGGACCACAAATCTTGGAATATGATATTCCAATTGGAAGGCAAGAGAACTGGGTCTACAACCAGAATTCACCTACCCATCAAAACTGACTATATACTTTCTGGGGAAAATATGGACATTTAATAAAATAGAAGACTTCCAAGCATTTCAGAAGAAAAGTCCAGAATTAAACAGAAAATTTGATGTTCAAATACAAAATTCAAGAGAAACATTAAAAGATAAATAAAAAAGAGAAAAAAATTAAGGACTTCAATAATATCAAATCGATTATATTCATATTTTGAAAAATGATATCCATAACTCTTAAAATTGTTTTCATTATCATAGTAGATAGAAGAAATATAGATAGGCAGAGGGTGTGATATTGGGTATTTAGGATAATATGTAAAAATATTTAGGGGGAAAAAGAGGATGGTACTAAGAGAATGGCAAAAGAAAAGGTATAATTGAGTAAATTATACCACATAAAGAGAGCTTTGTGGAGCAAAAGGAAGAACACTTTTATAAGAATGGAAGAGTGAGGGTGGCGACAAGTAATACTTTAACCTTATTTTCAGTGGACTCTCTTCTGAGAGGGATAAACAGCCATATTTATTGTGGTATAGAATCCTATCTTGCCCTATATAAAATAGAAGGGAAATTAAAAACAGGGGAGTGTGGGGAGGAAAGAAATATAAGGGAAGGATAATTTGGGGGTGGCAATGAAAAGGTCCTAATTAGAAGTAGGCAGGGAATAATAAGGGAGGAAGTTGGGAGGGAAGTAAAATAAGGATAGAGGAAATAGAGACTGACTGAAAACAAAACACAGGTGTGGAAGGAAATAATGAAAGGAGAAAGGGCAGGATTGAAAGAGGAAATCAAAATGATGGGGAATACACAGATGGTAATCATAACTCTGAATGTGAATGGGAAGAACTCACACATAAAATGGAAGAGGATAGCAGAATGGATTAAGAACCAAAATCCAACCAAATGTTGTTTACAAGAAGCACACGTAAGACAATTAGTCACATACAGGGTAAAGATAAGAGGCTAGAGTAGAATTTATTGGATATCAACTGAGAAAAAGAAGATAGAAGTAACAATCATGATCTCCGACAAAGCTAAAGTAAACCTATATCTGATTAAAAGAGATAATGAAGGTTATTATATCCTGATAAAAGGCAGTATAGACAATGAGGAATGTCACTACTCAACATGTATGCACCAAATGATATAGCATCCAGATTTCTAAAGGTGAAACTATTGGAGTTTAAGGAGGAAATAGATAGTAAAACTATACTAGTGGGAAACCTCAACCTTCCCCTATCATATCTAGATAAATTGAACAAAATAATTAATTAGGAAGAAGTAACATTGAAAGAGAAGACAAATTAGGTATTCAACTAAAAAAAAACTAGGAAAAGAACGAATTAAAAACCCTCAGATGAGGACCAAATTTGAAATTCTAAAAATCAAAGGAGAAATTAATAAAATTGAATGTAAAAGAAATATTGAACCAATAAATAAGACTGAGAACTGATATTTGGAAAAAAACCAACAAATAAAATAGATAAAGTATTGGTTAATCTAATTAAAAAAGAAAGAAGAGAATCAAATTATCAGTATCATGAATGAAAAGGGGGATCTTGCCTCTAATAAAAAAGAAATTAAAACAATTATTATGAGCTATTTCTTTGCTTAATCCAGTTTAATATTAGTGGATAGAAGAAGCCTCTAGAGGGCAGAGGGGCTCAATCTCAAGAGCTGTCAGAAAACCAGATGAGCAAGGGTGCAGACTTTACAGAAAGTCAGGCATTGCAGTAGGACAGAGCCATAGATCCCTCCTGCTCAAGCCAACATGAAAGGTACACATATTAAGTTAAATTTTCAGGTATAAGATAAAGATCCAGCACTCCTCCTCCACAACCCACTGCTCTGAAATCCACAGTAGAAATCTGGCTGACTGGGATCTTAGGGTGAAGTCTGCAATTGAGACAGAATACCTTGATGCCAACAAAGGAAGCTCAGGGTTATGACATGGCAGCTGGCAGATGTAACATGGAAAATGGCAGGGTGGAATTCCTTCAAGATAAAGGGTCAAGCCTGGCCCAGAATTCCAGGGAACTCTGGGTGAGGGGCAGTTTAGGACAGTTAGAGACAGTTGGTTCCTGGGGGTTAAGATGAGCAGATCACTCTGCTTGCAGTTCCCAGTTTTTGATTGCTGTGGAGGCCATTTGTAGCAAGAGCCATTTTGGTTCTGCTCAGGAGTTTGCCTGTGTAGCTGAATTAGACCTTTCCTGCAATCACATTTTGTTACCATTTAGTTATTTTAGATATTAGAAGTGATAATTATAGGCTCTGAGGGCAAGGTAGTTATGAAGTCTGCCACTCCCTTCTGAGGGGGAGGGGCTGTTTCTACCTAATAGTTCAGGGCTTCCCAGATTTTATCTTAATCCTTGAAAGCCTTCCCTTCCTTCCACTTCCTCTTTTATCAGTAAAACTTCATCTTTGAGGTAGCTGTGCCTGGCTATTTATTTGGGAATGCTCACTTCCTCCATCAAACTTGGTTCCTTTCAGTTGCCAGACCAACAAGTCAGATGCTCGTTCTGTCCCTGATAGCTACTAGACATCAAGCTTCTCCTATCTTCCCTAGTCAAAACTGTGGGGAAATAAGTTGAGAAAGTGAACATCTTGAGGGGATTAGCCTTGCTCACCCAAGCCAGTGTATCCAATCATCTTCCATTTTCAACTGATTTCTAACTGCTTGTTGGGAGGGGGGAGAAAGGAGCACTGAGCTAGATTGAGCCCCTCCCTTCTCACTCAAGCCTGTGGTGGGGGGAGTGTGTCCTGCAGGTTTATAGTTTCAGGCCCACACTTCAGCTTCCCAAATATCTCTGTTAAAATCAACATAACACAGGGAGGTTGCTGGCAGAAAGGAGTAGAGAGGAGAACAGAGGATAACTACCTTCAGATAACTACATCTTCACTTCTCCTTCAGCCTCTGCTGGCAGCTGAGAAAGATCTGCTCTCCGGGCAAATTAATACAACTGATCAGTTCCATCAGCCTAATCTAGTTCATCAGCTGAGCAGAGAAGCCCCTTCAAGGCAGAAAAGCCCAAACTCAGAGATCCAGTAAATAGAGGAGCAAGAATACAACCACTAAGGGTGGAAGCAGGGAAGGAAAAAAAAATATGAGTAAAGAACTGAAAAAGAAAAGGGATATTACACTCGATAGCTTCTATTCAGGTAATGATGAAAGAACAAATGGAACAAAGGAGGCCCAAGGAACGACAAGCAAAAATCAGGAACTCCAGAGAATTGGACCCAGGCTTTGGATGAATGCAAAACATAATTCAAAAAAACAATTAAGAAATACTGAAGAAAATTGGGAAAAGAACTTAAAAAGCAAAATAGGTCATCCGGAAACAGAAATACATGAATTAAAACAAGAAAATAGTGTCATAAAAGCCAAAATTGACCAGTTCAAAAAAGAGTAAAAGATAAAAATAATGACCTACAAAGAAAAATCAATCAAAAGGAAAAGGATGATATAGCCAGATGTAAAATTCAGTGTTTAAAAGTTAGAATTGAACAACTAGAAGCGAATGGCTTAGTAAGGCAGCAAGATTCTATAAAACAAAATCACCTCACATGTAATAGAATAGCCAATATGACAATAAAGGAAAATAATAGTGTTGGAAGAAATGTGGCAAAATTGGGACACTAATGCATTGCTGTTAGTGTTGTGAATTAATCCAACCATTCTGGAAGACAATTTGGAATTATCCCCAAAGGGCATTAAAAGAATGCTCTTTTGATCCATAAACACCACTACTGGATTTGTAACCCAAAGAGATAATAAAAAAAGGGTTGTACAAAAATATTCATAGTCACACTTTGTGGTGGTAAAAAAAAATTGGAAAATGAGGGGGTCTTCCTCAGTTGGGGAATGACTGAACAATTTGTGGCATATGATGGTGATGAATATTAGTGTGCTATAAGGAATGATGAATTGGAGGATTTCTATATGAACTGGAAAAATCTCCATGAACTGACACAGAGTGAAATGGGCAGAACAAAGAAAACATTGTACACAGAAAGTGAAATCTTGTGTCACTATCTAATGTAATGAACTTTACTATTAGTCACAATGCAGTGATCCAGAACAATCCTGAGGGACTTATGAGAAAAAATACTATCCACATTGAGAGGAAGACTGTGGGAGTAAAAAAGCAAAAGAAAAACATATGATTTATCACTTGTTTATATGGGTACATGATTTGGAGCTTTGGTTTTAAAAGATTGATCCATTGTAAAAATGAATAATATAGAAATAGGTATCAA
Organism: Gracilinanus agilis; assembly: GCF_016433145.1. NCBI lineage: Eukaryota > Metazoa > Chordata > Mammalia > Didelphimorphia > Didelphidae > Gracilinanus > Gracilinanus agilis. Next base: position 536,895,059 of record NC_058132.1, read on the forward strand.
TTGATAACATTTGTATGACCAAGTGAAATTCCTTGTCTGCTCCAGGAGCAGAGGGAAGGAAATGAACCATGTAAATATTGAATATATTAAAAAATTAAAATTTAAAAATGAACAAAAAGAATAAAAAAAATAGTTACCCTGTGACCCAACAATACTACTATTGGGTTTATTTCCTGAGGTGATCAGGGAAAAAGGGAAAGGACATATATATTCTAAAATAAGTATGATAATTATTTTTGTGGTGGTACAGAAAAAGAAATTGTGTGTGGGGATTCCAGTCAACTGAGGAATGGCAGAACAATTGTCACATATGACTGTGATGGAATACTACTGTGCTTAAGAAATATTGAACAGATTAATTAAAAAAATGGAAAGACCACATGAAACTCTGAAGAGTGAACCAATAGAATGTTATACACAGCGATAGAAATATTGTTTGAAGAATAGCTTGTGTATGTCCACTACCAGAGAAAGAACTGATAAATATAAATAAACAAAATATAGTTTGATGAAAAAAGGTTTCTTATATCTTTTTTTTATCATAATTTTTAGGCAATCCAATAATTCTTAAATTCTTTCAATCTATTTTCCAAAACAATTTTTATTTTTTATTAAATACATATTTAGCATTTTCTTTTTTTCATTCTTTGACTTTGTTTTGTGGTTTCTTGATGTCTCTTAAAGTTATAAGCTTCTATTTATACAATACTCATTTTTATTTAATGGTTTTCTTCAGGGAATTTTTCCACTCAATTCAGCCAACACTGCTTTTTAAGTTGTTATTTTCTTCAGTACGTTATTGTGCCTCTTTTTTCAAACTGTAAATTCTCTTTTCATAAATTTTCTTGCATTACTCTCATTGCCCCCCAATATTTCCTCCAATCATTTCTCTTTTAAACCTTTTCCAGTAATTCTTGTTAGGCTTCTTTTCAATTAACTTTTTTCTTTGAAGCTTTGTTTTTACCTGTTTTCATCTTGTTGTCTCCTTCTGAGATTGTCTTGGTCTTCCTTACAATCATTTTAGTTTCTATGGTAATTTGTTTTTATATGCTAATTTTTCTAGCTTATTTGTCAATTTTGATCTTTATATTTAAATTTGACTGTTCTCACCTGGGATGGATAGGTACTTTCTGAAGTTGAAGCTTTTTTTTTTTCCTGTACTGCTTTTTTCAATAATATTTCAGGCATTCTGCAGTTTATCAAAGCTTCCAAATTGAGGCAATGAAGGAATTGGTTTAGTCATTAGTCTATTGGTCTTTACTTTATATTTTACCCAAAATGACTCCTGCTGCCCTGTAGGGGCAACCACAAGCACTCCTCTTCATCCTGGAACTATGACCAGATCCCCTGTTCTACCACAGTCATGAATTCTAGCACACCTTTTCACCCTGGAACCACAACCCAGAACTACTCATGGGTAATAGAATTCATAATCAGTGCCAGCTGGACCCATCCCTAACAAAGGGTCCTATGTAATATCTTTCTAACCAGTTGTACATCCCCTGCTCTGAGCTAAGAGCTCTTGAAACTGCTTCTGTTGCTACTGTCAAAAGCACCAATAAATGCCGCTGTTGATGCTCTTACAGCACTCTATGCTTTCTCATTCTCTGATGTGAAAGTCTGCAAACTTCCTAAATTGTCTAAATCTGGGAAAATTATTCAATATGACTTTTTGTTGACTCTTGAACTCCAAAATTTTACTTGAGGCATTACTTTAAAGTTGTTTTGAGAGGAATGTTGGGAAAAGCCAGCTGGGTTACTTATGTACTCCAACATTTTGACTTCTGCAAGTGATTTCCTAAGGAAAATTTGGGTCATGTTAGAGTAGGAAAGTCAAAGGCATTTTCTGGCTAGCCGACAACTTGAGTTTTGTGGGATTAAAAGAGTTCTTTAAGGAAGAGTGAACTGAATGAAGAGATAGATGAATCTATTTAAAGTGATTGTGGAAAGGAATCAATATCATCTTAATACAATTGGGAATTTGGGAAAATGGCATGAAAAGGCAGTTTTCATTTGAAGTATTAGGATGAAGTAATTTAAGACCATGAGACTGGATGAGGAGAATTAGAGGACATACCTTCCATATTCATTAATCTTTTTTCCTTTTTTTCTAGATACTTTTAATCTAGTTTTTGACCAGTGAGGAATTTGGCTGCAGACACATATGGAAACTTGGGAATCCCAGTGTCTCAAAAGCTCCTCACCATCTCTCTCAAAAGCTCCTCACCATCTCTCTCAAAAGCTCCTCACCATCTCTCTAGTGAGCTGGCAATGAAGCACTATAGCACAAAAAGATGGAAAAAAATTGAATGAGATCCAAACCAGTGCAGCTTAGCCAAAGCAATACATCTCCAAGTCTTGCTTGGCCATTCATTACCACACTTTCATATATTTTGCATGGTAAATAGCAACAAAGGTCAAATAGTCTGATGCTTTGAGAAGAGCTCTGTTCCCTTTCTCTGTATCCCATGAGTAAATCCTAATCAAAGTAATGATACAATAAGCCTGCAACTCAAATCAGCTGTTTTCTGAATCTGTGCAATGTCTCTGACATTTCTGCCATAGTCTATGTAGTTCCTCACCCCTATTTATTATTTTCCATGACAATAAGAAATATTATTATTTAAAGATTTTCAAAGCATTACAATTAGAAGAAAATAGTTTATTTTCTCACTGACTATCTCCTAAATTTCTATACTGTTCTTTCTAGAGAAATACCTAAGAAATCACTTTTAAGTGAATATTTCCCAAAAGAGCTTTGGGTAGATTGTCTTTTTTGGAAGTTTCCCAAAACAAGAGAGTTTTCAGCTCATCCTCTTAATCCCACAGACATTAACAGAAAATTAGAGGCCTTCTCAAGCTCTCTTCTCTCCCTGGATACAAATAGAGACACCTACCTCTCTGAATTGGATTTTTCATGGGTTATGAGAGTTATGTTTATTCATTTCAAAAATAACTATAGGGTTAGTATCTGGAGGAGGGAGAATTGCATCTTTCCTTTAGTGCTGCAGTAGTTCTAGATAAGGACCTTATTACTACCTATATTATTTTTGGTCTCTGAGTGTATGATTGCCAAAGTGGGGGGTCAGTTCATTCAAAGGGACTATTAAGGAATTAAATTTGATTTGTGAAGAAAATATTAAAACTTCTAATTTACTCCCATTTATTTTATAAACAATAAAGTCATCTTAACAAATCTATGTTAAATGACCTTGACACCTTACTCATTTCCTATCCCAGCCACATGTCATTAAAAATTTCATGAAGAATTCTGAGGGAAGAGGAGGAGTTCCACAATATGGAAAGGTCAATGACATTGGTACTTTCATACACTTATTTGTTCTCTGTGTATTGTTACCAATTTGGCTTATAGATAGCCTGGCAAAATGCATAGACAGGTTTTATTAGCTAGTTCTAACTAAACTAACCTTCAAATAAAATAATTTGTTTAAAAATATTATTAACATGGAAATAGATATTATGTGATCTATCTCCATGTTCATCTTGTTTTGAAAAAAAAGCCACTTATTGCTTTCACTAGAGAAAAATTCATGGAGGAAATGAGATGAAGAATGGTGTGCTGCAATCTGTATTTGGATTCTGTTCCTTTTATGATGAGATATTTGTCTCAATCCTCTATATATTTGAGAAATGAACCCTTTATCATAGAGACTTGTTATGCAGATGTTTTTCACAGCTTATTATTTGCTTTTTAGTCTTGGTTGCATTGTTTTTGTTTGTGAAGCTTTTAAAAAATTTTATGTGGTACAAGGAAGTTTTTTGCTTCTTCTTCTAACTTCTACACTTATTACTGTGCCTGATGCATAATGGTATGTATTTGCATACTAGTTTCTATATTGCTTTCTAAATTAGTCAACTATCATTTATTAAATGCCTAGTATGTTAGGAACTGTTTAAATAAAGACAATGAAAATGCTCTTGAAATTTGAGAATTTACATTGTATCAGAGAATAAAATATGTGTCTTTGTAGGCAAACACAAAATATTAAGTTATTGGTGGAAGGAGTGGGGGCACTATTATATTTGGAAGAGTGATTATGAGAGGTTTCCAAAGGAAGAAGGATTTCAAGAAAGAGTCTGTTCCAACTGAGGACCTGCCTGTTTAAAGGCAAAATGTGGTGAAATTATTCCATGTCTAAAGTATACTAAAAAAATCAGCAAAAGGTAGAATGATGTGTGATAAAGAAAGAAATGGAATTTGGGATGATGTTTTGCTGGGCTTAAAGAGAAAGATGAGTTTTCTATTTGCTTCTAAAGAAAGTGGGTATCCATTTGACTTATTAAACAAAGAGTGTGACATTATTGGGCCCACACTTTAGAAAAATAATTTTGAGAGATGTTATCCTGCAGTTTGGATAGATGGAAAAAGTAGAAATTTGAGACAAGGAGACCAATTAGAAGGCTATTACAGTAGTCCATATAAGTATTAAAAATGGCTTGAACAAAGGTGGTCACTATGAGGCTGGAGAGAAATGTAACCAAAAAGAGGTCTTGTGGAGGAGAAAATGAAAATATTAGTCAAGTGACAATATATGAAGGAAGTCAATGTGAAGGTCAACATAGAGAAATATATTAAGCCCAAAGAAGCTGATTAGATTTTGAAAAGAGAGAGATGTTGCAAAGAAGAGTCTTCAGATGTACCTACCATAAGGGTTATGATATGGATAAATGATTCAGTAAAGGAGACTAAGAAGAAATAGTCAGAATGTTTATTTTTATTTTCTTATGGGAGGAACCAAGAGATAGTAGTGTCCTGAAAACCTAGAGAATCATTGAACCAAAGATTTGCAGCTGGAATGGTTCTTAGAAGCCATCTTGTCCAACTCTCTCATTTTGTATATGAGGAAATTGAGGCCCATGAAAGTTAAATGACTTGCCCTCCCTCCTACACCCCCCCCAGGTCAGACAGCTAGCAAGTCTCTGAGAGGAAATTAGAATCTATGATTTCCTGAATACAAATCCAGAATTCTCTCTAATGTCATGCTGTTTTAAAGAATGCTCTGCCCCTGAAAAAATTAGGCATGAAATGATATTATGACCACCATATAATATGATAATAATAATGATAATGATAACTGATTTTATATGACATATCACAAAATTGATATTACTTGTTGTGATGAGGATTACTTAGTTATTATTTAGGAGACCTAACAGGAAGGGCTGGAGAATTCTAAATGGAATGGGGAAGCAGGAAGTGGACCTCTCTCTCTGGGACAAACTCCATGGTGGTTGGGAGAAGCTGTAAATGACCCTGGGAGACCTCAGAGGAAGTGGAGTTGTACCCTGATTCCCTGGGATCTTGGAGAGTGGTGAAGGTTGAAAAGGCAGAAGACATCAATCCTGAAAGTCAACTTTGAGTAGGGAAGTGGCCTGTGATCTGGTGGACAGTTTGTAGACATCTCTCCCTACCTGGTTACTTTGGATCATCGGCTGTGGAGGAGTTGGTTCCTGGTATCCTGAAAACATCTCTGGAACAGTTGTGAGACCCCAAACTCAAGCCCTCTTCCTCTGGTCCTTAGCCAAGCTGTCAAAACCTGGCAGAAGCCAGATTGGTTAAAGAACTTACTCCTTTGACTCCAGTCCTGGGTAGTTAGTCATAGCTTCACCTAACCCCCTTTCCTATCCTCTCATATTATAATTAAACTGCTTCTCTGTGATTTTTCTAGTACTTTAAAGTCCCCATTGTGTGAATTTAATACTTTGAAGTTATTCCAGCCTGGGTGAGGCAGGGTGAAGATTAGTCAGGCTTAACTGCCATTTCTGTCAATGGTCATTCCCCTTATATTTAAATCAGGTTCCCTGGCTTGTAAAGTCTTACTCATCATCCCTTCCTGTCTCCTATCCACCCCACTGAACCCACATTTAATATTTAAGTCAAATCCCCTTGTTTTCCCTATAATATACTTGATCCTCATAACAATCTTGTGTGAAAGGTGCTACAAATCTTTTTTTCTTTTTTATTAAGATTTAAAACAGAGAACAGCTGGAAGAGATTAATAAATTTATCTGAGGTCACAGTGATTCAGGTAAAGTTTGAAAGGAAGTCCTTATGAGACAAAGTTTAACACCCTATCTACTTTTAACTCCCTCTTATCTTTGTATCCCCCCATCCAGTACAGTTCCAAATGTGTGTGGTTATTGTTTGTGGAATGAACTACTTCCTTAAAAACAGTTTCCTTTATATTAAGATAATTCTCTTCACAGTGCCTTGAATAATACATATTCTAGCTCTATTATCTTCTGTCATATTGTCTCTTCAATCTAGAATGTCATCTTGCTTTCTCCTTTGTCTGAATTAAATCTATCTTTCAAGATCTAGCAATTAGACTGAAAAGGAACATATCCTACTGGGTTATTGCTTAGCTTTATATGTCTCTCTTAGATGAAAACCACTTATAAAACCTCAATCACAGCTTTTTTTTTGTTAACTACAGATATTCATCTTCTTAAGAAACAACCCATCTTAGTTAACATATCAATTGTATTAAAATACACCCAAATTTACAATATCACTTTGAACAATCAACAAAAAAAATAATACATTTCATTTGCTCTGAAGACATCAGCAAAGTATATAACAAAGCTCCCATTGTTAGGTGAAGTAATGAGGTTTTAGGTAAGATGTTTTTACTTTTTCAAGAAGTTTGAAAATGATATTTTTCCTTAAATTAATCTGGCAACTTTATATTAATTTTGCTAGAAAATTCATTTTGTTTGGAAATTGGCAATTACACTAAACTATTTAAAGTAGAGGCAATGATTTGTTCATATAAATTTATATTTATTTTTTTTAAAACCTACTTTCATAAAATGTGGGAAAATTGTTTTTAATATAAAAACCATCACTAAAGTGTTGTTCACGCATGTGTATGTGTGTTTGTGTGTGTGTGTGTGTGTGTGTGTGTGTTGAAATGAAAGATCATGGCTGCTGCCCACAAATTGATAGCTTTAGTGACCTGTATCAATCACAAAAATTCTCAGTCATGAATTATATGGACTGTGCTTATCACAACTCAGCCATTTTTCCAACCACAAGAAGATCTAACTTCTCTGTCATAACATGATCAATTTTATTTTTATGTGAAAGGGAACACCAGTTGTTCAATTTCAGTATTAAATTGGTTTTATTTTTGAGGATGCATTTAATTAATTAGAACCACCAGGCCTTTTGGTATTTAATGACATCATTATTTGTGATGTACAAGTTTTCTCAATAAGGGGAACAATAATTTCTTTTTCAAAGTTATCAAAAGGAAAATGCTTTACTTTTTAAAATGAATGGTTGTTTAAAATATCTTCTCCAGTTCTTACATTCATGTCTCCAGGGAAGTGACACAAAAGTAGACTTCTCTTCTTCACTATCTGTATTTTTTGTTTTTATGACTGTGATTATCTCAACCCTGTTTATTTTATCTTCTGAAAAATGAGTGGGATTCTTGAAATGGAATTGGAAACCTAAGGGAAACATGGACTAAGGATTTGCATCCAGGAGTCTCTTGTGTGCTTAACTTTTTTTGTTTGCTTGGCAATCTGGTAAAGCCTATGGAACTCTTCTAAGAAAAAAATGTTAAGTTCTTGAGGAAAACCTTTGCTAAACAAACACTACAGAGAAAAGGTCATGGAATGTTTTAGTCATTTTTTCTTCAATAGTGTACTAGACCAGTAATCAGCAAGCCCTGAATTCAAATATGACCTAAAACACTGACTAGCTATGTGATTTTTGCAAGTGATCCTCAGCTTCTTCATCTATAAAATAGGAATAATAATGGAACCTATCTCAAATAATTTGTCAAAAGAATAAAAAAAATAATTTATGTAAAGTGTTTTAAGAATGCTAAATTTTCTTTCACAAAGACAACATTACAATAAGGCATTAGATTATTATCAGATATATGACATTACACTTTTGAGGTTATGTGCACTTCTTTCTCTGCCATATACATTTTCTTTTGCTGAAGAATATAAACCCATTCAACAATTTGCTCATCTTTCTGTCTACTGATGAAAAACCTAAAGGGAAGTTGATATTTCAAATCTGAAGACTGAATAGCTTTGAACTACTTTTTAAAAATGTAATTATTAGTTATAAATAATTTAAAGGATCCAAAGAAAGATCCACAAAACATTGCTATTTTTTGTAGACATCTGAAAAGAAAAAAAAGGAAAGAATTGTAGGAGATTGCAATCAGCTTTTATAGAAAATTTGCACATTGTAATGAGATTCATAAAAGTATTGGCACTAATTAATGGCCTTTAAGTTTTTACTATAATATGGAGTAAATCTTTATATATGTCCCTAATTGCCCAATATTGTGCCATGAACCCTAGGGGCACTCATTAAATGTCCATTAAATGCCCTGAGCACTCATTACACTACTTTCCATTCTCCTTCATGTTCTTTTTTCCTCTCCATCCTCCTTCACAAGTCTACTTGTATATATGAGTTTAAACCCAGAACATCAAAATACCCATAAATTTAATATTGTCTGAATAAAAGTCAACATTGAAATTAGAAAATATATTTTTAATGTTTCCTGTTTTTCCAGTAAATTACAAGCACAAGTTTTCTTGATAAACAGTGCAAAGTGATAATAGTCATGCTTTAGAAATATGTTTTACTAAAACAAATAGAGGAATTCCTTCCACATTGTAGGAGAGTAGGGACTTGTACCAACTCCCTCACAAACTGCAAAATCTAAATATTTTTGCCTCACCCCTTTATAACAGAGAAAAATGGGGTATTTATAGTATTTTATTGTAAAATTTTGTAGAATATTGGTTTTAGGTTATATGTAGGTCAAAGCTAACATTTCTAGCCATTGTATATAGTCTGTTGGCTCCCAGGTTCTTTTTAAAAACTTTAGCTTTTTACTTATTTTAAATTTTAATTTTAAAAAAGAAAAATCTGAATTTCTATACTTTTTTCTGTCACCTATTGGCCTTTAGTTGTTGTCGATGGCTTCCACAAACTCCCCCCAAATGCCTGTTTAATTTCTTATACCAACATGTGAATATATTGAGACTGTAATAGGTAAAATTGTGATGTAGGGAGAAATACCTGCAGTCTATCTCTCTGGAGAAGAGTAATATAAGTAATTATTACAATAGTCTAGTTAAGTGTTTGTTTGTCTTTTTAAAGCAGAAATTTAGTTTTGGCATTAAGAAAAAATGGGAAATGTTCTTAAGTTAACTTACCATTTTCTTTTTTTGTTTGTTTCACTATATTAATCCTTAGCATTCTGAATCAGTAATTTATAAAATGTTGCCCTGCTGGTTTTAACTAGTTAAATGAAGCTTTACAAAAGCACTTACTTGAGACACTTGTAGAATATAGGTAACTGCTAAGAATCAATTACGTAACCATTAACTAACTGTGTAACCTTGGGCAAGTCATTTAATTTATCTCAACTCAACTTTCCCTTTCTCTACAATGTGAGACTTGCATATTCTTCCAGCTTAGGGACAATAATGTCATGTTAACAGATGTTGAAAGCAAGCAGAACACTTCAAATGCTCTTTTGTTCCCATTTTCTCTACTAAGGAGAAAGGAAAATATAGGAAAGTATCAAAAAATAAAGCTTTAAATAAAATGAGTACCTATTTGATTTAAATGAGTTCAGGTCTCCAGGCCCATCTCAATTCTGTGCTAAAATACTGAAAGGACATGCAGAAGTGATCTCAAACACCATAAGAGAAATGGCTAAAGGGAGAAGTGAAAAACACTGGAAACGGGCAAATTTTGTCCTAGTTACCAAAGAAAAGGGAAAAATTGGATTACAAAACAACTACAGACTGGTAAATTTGACTTTAACCTCTAGTAAAATTCAAGAAGGATTTAATAAACTGTGATTCTGAGCATTTTATAGTGCTCAGGTCACTATAGGTTCAGTGAGAACCTCAAAATAATTTAATTACCTTTAATGATAGCTAATCATGAGATAAGGTCAATATTGTTTCTCTGGAGAACAATAAAATATTTGATAATCTATCGTCAATAACTCTATAGATCAAATGGAAAATTCAGATAATATAAATTATAGTCACAGAAGGATTGGATTCACATAGCTGTTCATATAACTGTCCCCAAAGGACATTAATGAAAAAATATACATCTGGAAGAAAGTATCCTAGTATATCTCAAGTCTCTTCCCTTTCTTTTCACCTGTCTGATCATATTTAAATTTGTTTTAAATTTTTGTTTTAAACTTTTAAGTTTATTTTATATACTTATTTAAAGAACATTGTTTCATTTTATCCTCATAATGATTAAATAGTACAGGTTATTAACCCCTTTTTATGTATTTAATTCATTAAAGGGATCTGGTAAACATGTAAGAAGACATAGGTACAAATTACAGAAATAGAAATACATCCCTTTTCTTCTAATTCCAAGTTAAATACTCTTGAGCTAAGATACAGAAAGCAAGGTTACTAAATTTATTGATGACAAAAAGACCAGGAGAGACAGGTGACATGGAAGATCTTAGAATAAAGCTTCAAAATGTTATAATTAGGCTAATTAACCCAAGATAATAAGATGGATTGTTAATAAGCATAATATTAAACCTTACATTTAAGTTCAGAAAAGGAATTGCGTGAGTATAGAATGGAGAAGATATGACCTGGCACCAGTTATGAAGAAAATATCTAATATATATGGATGAAGCATTTATTTCAGTATCTCCTATATCTATGATAATAAACTTTTCAAAAAAATCACTTGGCAAGTATTAAGATTAAAAATAATAAAGACTGCTATAAATATAAAAATTAGTATTTTAATTAAATCCATGCTGATAGAGATAAATCATTAGACCACACGCTTGTAAGAATTCAAAACTGCCACTTCAGCCATAATTACCTCTCCTCTCATCCTGCACCCAGTAGCTAAAGAGGAAGTTCAAAGTCACTACAGGAGTTTATATTCCTTCTCTTACATCATCCCACTTCCTGTCTACCATGAGGAATCATGGGAAATGTAGTTTCAAAGTCTCTCACATGTCCATAGTAAATATATATATACTTTTAGATGACATTTCCCAAATTTCACTTTTACACAAGGCAGGAGTGAGAGCTGACTAGTGCACCTACTATACAATAAGCACTGTGCTAGGCACTGATCCAAAGACAGAAATGTGACTGTCTTCAAACATTTTCTATTCTAATTTTGAGTCAAAATTAAGTGTGGGCTAAAAAGAAAAATACAAACTGGCTTATTTCTATCCTTCAAGGATCAGAAATTCCAAGTCCATGGGAAAATGGCTATTCTGGTAAAAGTTCTTGGTGACAGCTGGATAAGGTGGGAGAGGGAAGCGAAATTAAGCAAGTGTAAACACTTTTTCTTACACTTTTATATTATTTTAAGCCAATAAGCACAATATCCATTCATGGGAAGAAAGAGTTCAAATATTGGGAAGGGGCCTGATAGAAAAAAAAAAAAAGAAAGAACCAGTTAAACAGACAGAGATAATATGTGGAAAATTAAGCTAGCAGAAAGTCAGAAAGTGTTGACCCAAAAAACTACACATTTTTCTCTGGTCTACTGAACTAATTTAATCCATACAAATAATACATATATGACACTATTTCTTTTCCTAAGATTTTATTGCTGTATCCTTGAAATATTTTTTAAAAGATGTTCATTCTATAAAAATGTCAAAATATGACAATACAACACATAGAAGAGCCCACATCCACTGCAAAAATTATGCACTGCTAAAGGTAAAGCTACCATATAACAGCAGTCAAAAATGACATTCTTTGTTCTGTAAGATTTAATTCTCTTAACTTATTCCCAGAGAGTTACATAAGTAAAGGGGAGAAGAAAACCCCTTATTGTGACTCTTCAGAGGTCAAAGAATAACCTCCATCATAACAAGGGTATTTTGTCCAGCATAATATATATCTGAGTTAACTAAGAAATGAAGATATTTCAGAAAATCAAGTATAATGTATCAAGCAAATGAAACAGAATTATATTCATTGACACTTGAAAAAAATGTTGAATTCAATATAATAAAAACATTTTTCTAATCAATAAACATTTATAAAATACTATGTGACAAACACTGTGCTAAGTGCTAGGGGTGCAAATAGTTTTTTTTTTTAATGATAGAAGGCTTGATTTTAACCTCACCAATGACTAAATCACAAAGCTAATGTTCCTAGTGCTACATGTGATCTCCATTTTTCTATGACATGATATATACTCTCTGGTGTTAGGGGTTGTGATTAGTAATAAGATAGCAAAGAGAACATTTTCCTTAAGAAACTGAAGGATCTCTGATTTTTGTCAACATGAAAATTTCTCAGTCCCTTTATAGAGTTTGCAGGTTTCATGAGATGCAGTGGTTATAAAATCATCACCCTGTACTAAAACTATTGTGATGAGTATTTCCAAACTAAACTAAACTCATATAATGGATGACAAATAGTCCTTATTGCCAAAAAAGAAGAAGTAGAAGTCAACAACCCCTTTTAGATATTAATGTTACCTTTTTTGCCTTTGTAGGCCATACATTAATTCAGTCATTCTTCAGTTCTGTCCAATTCTTTGTGAACTCACTTGGGGTTTTCTTGACAAAGATACTGGAATGGTGTGCCATTAATGACCAGCTCATTTTACAGATGAGGAACTGAGACAAACAGTTTTAAGTGAGTTGCCCAGGGTCACACAAGTACATATCAGAGAAATTTTCCTGACTCCAAGATGAATATTCTGTCTACTGTATCATCTATTTGCCCAGGCCATCCATAACTTGGCATTATTTAATATTAGTTTTTATTTATGTCCTCAGTGTTTAATTCAAATTGTGTTAATCCTTTTTTCAGCACTTTACATTTACTTTATAATAACCATTTATTCACACAAACTATCCCTTATCCCATGAAAGAATACATTTCTTTCTTATGCTAATGGACTGGAATTCTTTTCTTTAAAACCTTACCAATTCCATGAAACTGTCATTCTTCCCTTCCTCCTCTAAAGTAGCTAATAGTTTCTTATTTCTTAAATAATTTTCTATTTATTTATCGGTGTATATATATTTACTCCTCCAAGTAGGTTGTAGGCTTGAATCCCCAGTACCTGATGTTGCTTCTTTAACATTTTAGTATCTTAATAAATATTTACAGAGATACTAAAAATTAATTCTGTTCCACATATACTACTTTCAATTTTGTTGTGACACTGGAGAAAGATCAGAAAAATGAGGTGACAGTAGCATGAATCACATAGTTTTTAAACCTTCCTTGAACTGTCATTCTCATACAGAAACTGTATTCTAATATGAGTTTTATTCAATGAATAATGAGTTGATATACTATGAAGAGAACTGAACCACATCACCATTAAAATTATATCTAAAATTAAAATTAAAAGGGAAACATAAGTCATCTAAATGTGACTCACAGGTTCACCTTAGAAAGGCAAAAGAACTGTTGGAACTAGTTTGACTCCTAGCCCACAAACACTAAGAAAGCAATATAATGAATTAGGCACTTAGTTGTAATTATCTAAAATCTTAAATTATAAAAAATATACACAAGGAGTGAATTAAAGAATTTAAGTTACTTTAAAGAATGAAATATAAAGACTATGTGATGAACTTGAAAAAATTAGTACATAGTTTGATGATTTGTAAATATATATAATTAAAATTAAAAATAAAATTAAAATATGGAAATATATGTATTTATGTATACATACACATATATATATTCATAAAAGGCTAAAGACACATGGATAAGATGGAAAAATGCATGTTGGGCCCAAGCCAGAATTTTGTTGTTCTTTGATATGGCAATATCTTCTCAATACCACTTTTTGGTTCTACTCTCTTCCTTTTCCATCATACCATTTGTGTCAGAATAATCCTTAAACCTAGATCTAGGTATTTTAATCTTTCCTCAAAAATCCTCACTAGTTCCCACTTCTATCTAAAGTAAATTTCAGACACTTCAATTGGAGTTCTAGACTTTCCAAACAATAGAGGTAGTTATATGGCTCAGTGGATAAAGAGACAATCCTAGAGATGGTAGATCCTGGGTTCAAAACTAGTGTTAAACATTTAATACCTGTAAATCTGGACAAGTCACTTAACTTCCATTGCTTATCCCTTACTTTTCTTCTGCCTTGCAAACAATACCTTGCAAACAATGCCTTGCATTGATTCTGAAATGGAAAGTAAGGGTTTGAAAAAAATGTTTAGACAAATTGGCTCTGTCTAAACAATATTGTTTGAGTCAAACTAAATTATTCTTTGTCATTTGAATATTCCCTATATTTTCCTGCATTTATGCCTAAACTAATGCCTGAAATGACTACATCCATTTTTCCCTGAATGAATTGTTGCCCATCTTTGAATGATCATCTGAAAAACTACCTTCTCATATATTACCTCCAGGTTGTAGCAGAGGGGAAAATATCCTCAAAACTTTATATATCATTTTATTTCTCAATTTTTCCTTGTGTTTATATAATTACATAATCTACAAGGTGTGTTTGTCTCATACCCAAATAGGCTATAAATATTATATTAAGACTATGACTCATCTAAACTTTGTAGCTAATCTAGATTTTTATAGTGCCTTCCTTTCTTTCTTCCTTTTTCCCTCCCTTCATAAAAATTAGACTTAAAATTTCTTCATTATACAGATTGCAAAAGATCAAAACTTTTTTGAATAGCACAAATCAACTAAAAGTCTATATTTTATAGAGTTTTACCTAGGACATGCCCATGATCACACACTATAATATGTTAAAAGCAAGAATTTACTCTGGTCTGACTTTTAAAAAAATGTTTCTTTATCCAGTTTGTACTTCCCTTGCCTGCTTACTAACAGCATTTGAATACTTATTGAAGAAATTATTTTAAGAAGTGGAGTCCAGAAATTGACTTTTGGTTGCCATGATGGTGAAATAAGAAACATTTGGAACCTAGGAGGAAAAACCCCACAAAATGATCACAGAATAAACAAAAACACAAAAATAATTTTGGAGGTGCAGAAGGGATTTTCATGTGATGAGACTTCTCCTACTAGAAATTTTTAAAGTAGAGTCAGTGTAATAATACCTTTAATGTTGTAGAGATCATACATATTTCAGATATAAGTCAGGCTCAATGATCTTTTAAGATCATTATGAGTATACAATTTTATGATGCCATGGTGTAATCCTTTCAGGAGATAGGAAGCAATCATAAGGTGGACCCAATAATTTGATCTTTCTCCCAAATACATCTGAACTTAAAACAAGAGAACTCTGGAGCTTCCTAGAACACCTGGAGGAAAGAATACTTATGATATTATTTGATCTACTCAACTTCTTTTACAATGTCTTGCTTCTAGAATAGAACTGAATAAATTAATTAATCTCTTATTAATTCAAGTCTTTTAAAGGGCCGTTTTTGTTTTTCTCCAAATCTTCTCACTTATTATGAAAGGAAAAAAAAAACACATTAGCTGGCATTGAGATCATTTTCAACCTGCACTACTTTTAGAGAATTCAAGAATGAATTACTCTATATTACTACTCTCTTTTCTATAGTCTCACTTGAATAATCTAGTATTTGAGAAAGAAAATGCAATGGGCATGATACGTATTGTATTGACTTAAACCCTCCAAATTCTAATCTTATAGAAAATGAAGAATGTGCGTCCAATTATGTCTTTCCTCCATAGAAATCTATTCACTATGATATCCTTGCCAAATGATGAATTAAACAGTATTCCTTTGTTTTAACCAGAATTGAGCACCATCCATGATTTCACATGATATCCTTTATACAAGTATCCATACGGTAAACCATTGCTCATGTTTTGTATGGACTAAAAGAAAAAAGAAGTTTTCTCTGCAGATGAATGTTTTTATTTTTTCCCCCTACAAAACAAAAACTGATGAGTTTCTTTAACAGTCATAAAATTTACTATGGCAGTTCTCAAGACACACAAGAGAAAAAAATAGAAAGATTTCTGTATATTATATGTTCTAAAGTTATTTTCCTTTAGCCATTAATGATATTGATTATTTTTTTCATGCTTATTATTCACTAACTTGGTTCTAAATGGATTTGAGATGTTTTTCAAAACTATGTATTTCCTCAAAGGAAGAAAATTTTCCATTATTGAGAATATTCATAGAAATGTTCCTTAGGCTAAGGTCAGCAGAAAAGGAATTCTATAATTATTTTATTGTTATGTAAGTTCATTATGTATTCATATTTGTGTCCAAATGCATTTATATGATAATCATAAAGTGGCCAATACTTACTTATTGTTTTCTACTTCACAGGCTTTTGGGGAAGATATTAATTTCTAAATCTTTAAAAGTATATCATAATTATGTTTTAAGTTTCTACTATTTATATGATTGAGTTATAATTATTGTATGTTTAAATATTTGTGAAAAATAAATTAAGAATAACATATGTAAATTAAAGCCTTTATATATGAAATGGATTCCAAATTGGGTCAAAAATATTCAGATATTTTGTTTGCTTTTTTAAAAAATCATGGTAATGTCACTGCCCACTTGGGACTTCTCTTGATTTCCCAATTTTAGTGTTCTCTTACCAGTGAAATTACATTTAGTTTGTGTGTGTGTGTTTAAATACATATATACAAATATAAAGATAAATATGTATATATGCATATATTTACATAAAACTTAATTGTTCATTATCTTTTCTAATAGGAGGAAATCTTCATAAAGTCATTTTTTTTCAAATTTTCATACCTTTGGTTACTGGTACATTGTAGTCATTTAAAAAATACTTTTAAACAAAAACTTAAATGAATTATATGCACCTATTTCTTCACATTCATTGTATGAAACAGTATTTACATTTTGAATCTTTGTGTCCACAGGGTTTTTATTAAGGTTTCCA
The DNA here is from genome assembly GCF_016433145.1 of Gracilinanus agilis. Taxonomy (NCBI): domain Eukaryota; kingdom Metazoa; phylum Chordata; class Mammalia; order Didelphimorphia; family Didelphidae; genus Gracilinanus; species Gracilinanus agilis. The sequence continues at coordinate 536,911,969 of NC_058132.1, forward strand.
GAGAGGTTGAAAGGTGCTGAAAATCTTTGAATAGTTGTAAGAGAAAAATAAATGTATTTTGACTCTTGGGAAAATATAAACCATATTTCTTTTTACTTTACAAATTAAACATAAAAGTGTGTTTTATACTATGCTGTAATAAAAATCATTGTACATTTGCAATTATACATTTCTTATTTTCTCTGAGTAATAGTAAGCTTAATTGCAAAAGAGTTTAATATTGTTTGTTTTACAATTGTTAATTTTGTTATACAGTTGATATGGCAGGCTCTTTATGACTAGTAAATGTCTGAGGACAGATCTGAAGTCAAGAAGATGAGTTTCTTGGCTTCAGTCTCACTACTCTATTCATAGGGCAGCCCAATATTTGTAATATCTCTTTTTTATTTCAGTAGTTTAGGAAAAGAGGTCTGTAAACCTTAAAATTCCATAATGAGAAATGTGACCATCCATATGTGTGAGAACTCATCTCCTATTGTTTGATTCTTTTTAATGCACAATGATAAAATTTCTGTCTTAATATACTTATAAAGAAGCTCATTGTCTAGCCATCTGTTACCCATCATAATCGATCTTTCTTTTTCAGTCATTTATATCTTCACTTTAATCCCTCTTTTTGCTTAAATACTTTTGTTGTCAATTTGTTTTAGCTTCCTTATTCTATTTATGCATGTATTAATTGTTCTTTGAGGTTCTCACATTTTTGATTCTTCAGAGAGTGTGGTATACTATGACTCAGAGTTACTCAATGTCACTGGAAGAGTAATGGTGTTTAAAATGCATTTCCTGACTCTAATAAAGGGCTGCATGAGAACACTGAAAATGATAGCCAAATTCCCAATTGAAATACATTTTTTATATTTGAGTTTAGGTTATTGTTCATATCACTATACAAGATATATGCATAAATATTAAAAGACTATCCAAAAAATTAGACTTTGTGATTTGAACATCAGATATTTTTTTACAAACATAAATATCTGGAAAATTGTGTTTTCTAAAGAAAGAGAAAGTATTCATTTTTTTCTGAGCTGAGCAGCCAATGGTCACTTTATGTTCTACCATGTTCATTATGTGTTGATTAATTCTGATAATCAGAGAATCATTCAATAAAATTCAACAAATATTTATTTATTTATATTTTATATTTTTATTTTATTTTGAATATTTTCCCATAGTTACATTTTTCATGTTCTTTCCCTGTCTCCCAAACCCCACTATCCCCTGTAACTGACACACAATTCCACTGGGTTTTACATGTATCATTGATTAAAACCTAATTCCATATTATTGATAGTTGGACTAGAGTTATCATTTAGTGTCTATATACCCTATAAAATCCCCATCAGCCCAAGTGTTCAAGCAGTTGTTTTCTTCTGTGTTTTTACTCCCACAGATCTTTCTCTAAATGTTGCTAGTTTTCTTTCTCATAAGTCCTTCAGCCTTGCTCTGGATCCTTGCATTGCTGCTAGTAGAGAAGTCCCTTATTTTCAATTGTACCACAGTGTATCAGTCTCTGTACACAATGTTCTCCTGGATCTGCTCCTTTTACTCTGCATGAGTTCCTGGAGGTCATTCCACTTCACATGGAATTCCTCCAGTTCATTTTAGTAAATATTTATTGAAAAAATGCAAATTACAATGCACTCTGCTAATGCTTCTATCTCAAAAAATAAAAAGGAATGATTCCATCCCTCAACCCTGGTTACTCATTCCTCTGAAAAAGTTATCTAGATGTTAAATTTGTCAAGGAATCTTCTGTGATTCTATCATATACCTTATTGGAGGGAAATTTTTTAAATCTTTCCTTTATGATATCATTTCAACTGTTTTGCATCAAACCGACAATAAATATTGTGAAATATTCCCTAATGTGTCTTTTAGCCACGTAAAATGTTATCTGATGTTGACAATTCCCTTTGAAAGTTGATTTTTGGCCTTATATGCTTTGATTATAACTGGTGTTCTTAGAAGCCTTTTGGAGGCAGAGAAGGGGAAAACTCTTGATTTCTTTCATCCTTTCTTTCTTTTCCTTCCTTCCTTCCTTCCTTCCTTCCTTCCTTCCTTCCTTCCTTCGTTCCTTCCTTCCTTCGTTCCTTCCTTCCTTCTTTCTTTCTTTCTTTCTTTCTTTCTTTCTTTCTTTCTTTCTTTCNTTCTTTCTTTCTTTCTTTCTTTCTTTCTTTCTTTCTTTCTTTCTTTCTTTCTTTCTTCTAATTTCCCTTCTTTTTTCCATTCATCTCAAAACTTGTCAGCCTTTGAAACTTGGTAAAAATTGAACAATGGGTCATTTCAAGAATATTTTGCCTGAAATATAGTTTTTTTCTGTTTTATTATATTCGTTAGATTTTCCAGATTTTATTTTTTAAATTTAATTTCTACATCCACATATATCCTATCACTTAATAAATGGTTATCAGTTTCACGTGTGCTGGTAACATTGTCAGGGCATATGATGTTAATTCTTTATTGAAAGGATCACATATTTGTTCCAAGTTGTATCTGTTTTTTGTCCTTGTTCCAATATCTCATAGGTATACTTTGAGAATGATTATGTTTAGTACAATCTTGTGTGAAACCTTTTTAACCCTATTTTCACTTAATTATTTTTTGATCTTGTGTAAACCAATATTTTCTTCTACTATGTTGTTATGTATTACATATTGCTAATTTTTTGTACTCTAAACTGATGTAGTCTTTGCTTAGCATACATAGTTATCCCTTCCACATCATGACCTTCCCCATTGTGGTGTTGATATATCAGAAGTCAGCATAAAAAATTAAGTTTTCTACAGGCATGAAGCATTTGAATAGTCTACACACCATTGGCCTCTTTCATTTCTCAAATCATAACTATTTTCCAATATGTCTTCTCTATTCTTCCTTTTTCCATCTCTCCCATTTGATATCAGTGATATCTAGAATATGCAAACTCTTGAATCTAATTTTCACATGTATAAATTGAAAGGGTTTGACTAGATATTCTCTAAGGTCAGTTCTAGCTCTCTTTGATCTTTGACTACTTTGACTAAGTGGTTTCTAATATCATTTCTAGCTCTCAATGATCTTTAGTCTCATCTATTTAAATATCCTTTCTTTTAGTGTCAACAAGAGCCCATCTTGTCAAGGATGACAAGGGATTCTCATATACTGACATAGGAAAATAGTGTTGTATAGGAATTTGATCTTTCCTGAATGTTTCTGTATATTGCATGAAAATAAATTCAATCTGGTTTATAAGTATTTGGATGCTAAATTTAGACTGACAAGAAAAAAACAAACAAACATTTAAGTCTACAGTTACTGGTATAAATATTAAAAATGATAAAGGCTGGTATAATAATATAAATTAGTATTTTAATTAAAGCCATGTTGATAGATAAAGTTATCAGACCACGCGCTTGTAAGCATTCAAAACTGCCGCCTCCATTACTGTCTCCTCTTTGCTCGCCAAGAGAGCCTACTGGCAAAAAAAGCCACTCCCTCCTAACCCAGGAGATTTAAGCTCTTCCCTGGGTCAAGTCGTAGGCCTTCCCAAGCCCAAAGACCCGGAAACGAAACCCAGCTGGACCATGTTGGATCATGGGAAATGTAGTTTTGATACATTTCCCCTGTCCATAGAAATATATACACTTTTAGATGGCATTTTCCCAAATTTCACTTTTATACTGGGTATTAGTATCAGGGAAGCTGCCTCTTCTGTGAGTAACATACCGGAAGTAGGCAGGACTCTGGAGTTTTAGAACATGGTATAAAAAAGAAATGTTGAGCAGTTATCTTTTTCAATTCATCTTTAGCTGTATTTCTCCCTCAGTACTTGGTATGGCAAAATATATTAGAGTATTTCTGAGAGATCATGCTAGGGAAAGGTTGTTTTCAATAAGGAAATTGATTCTTCTCCACTGACTTTGCCATTTGTCTTCATGCTTTGGAATGATTCTACTGCAAGTAGGTCCTGTTGAACAGGTCTCATCCAAGTCTATAGACCTTTCCAGATGGGGGTCAACTTGATAATCCAAATCACAGCTGCGGCTAAATAGTCCATGACATGTTCTGTTTACAAATTCCCTCCTTTCATGGCAGTTTTATGACACTAAATAGAATAGCTTCTGTTTGTTGACTTGATGAGCTATGAATTCACAAAAGACAGATGAGTCAAATATTGATATTTTCAGATTGGTTCCTCTCTTGTGAGCCTTCAATTGTATAAAAACTGAAGCTAATTTTTCTAGTATTAGCTCTTATATCTTTATGCCCCTGATATAAACTTAGAATCACAGATTTAGAGTTTAAAATGGTCCTAGAGATCATTTAGACTAAATTTGTCATTGTACAAATGAGTAAACTGAAGGACAGAGAGATTAAGTGACTTGACTCAGGTCACACAGGTAATAAGTCAGAGAGATGGGATTCAAACCATGGTTTCTGCTTCCAAATTCAGAAATGTTTCTCGCATACTATGCTGATTCAATGTGTTGTTATTCTTATAATTTAAGCTTTTATGGCATGGGGGATAGAGAATATGCCATAAAGCAAGGAAGATATAGTTATCAATTCTTGTCTTTGATATATAACTCTGTGGTCCTGATATAGACAATTCTCTAAGAAAAGGCCTATAGAAGATGTTGACCAATATTATTCCAGGTAGTTTCCACACCTGTGAGTGTCATATACTGTTAAATGCATAGATCCAGTCCTTATTCTTACCAATAACATGCACAATCAATTCTACATATATATATCACAACCCAATATCTTTTCTGAGCTCTACTCTAGCATCACTAACTCCTTTTTTTTTTATTAAACCCTTGTACTTCAGTGTATTTTCTCATAGGTGGAAGAGTGGTAAGGGTGGGCAATGGGGGTCAAGTGACTTGCCCAGGGTCACACAGCTGGAAGTGGCTGAGGCTGGGTTTGAACCTAGGACCTCCTGTCTCTAGGCCTGACTCTCACTCCACTGAGCTACCCAGCTGCCCCTCTAACTCCTTTTTTAACTAGCCATCTTTTAGACATTTAAAATTCCTTTTGACCAAAATACAAATCATTACTTTATCCACAAACCTTTCCTTCTTTCCAGTTTCTTGATCTTTGTGATCACAGTTACCTAAGATCACAATCTCATTGCAATCCTTAGCTCTTCATCATAATTCATACTGCTTATTCAAACCACTGCCAAATCTTTCATTTTCTTTGTTTGCATTTCTAAAAATAATTCCTTTCCATTCACACAATAACCCTCTAGTTCAAGTCCAAATCACCTCTGACATGGATGATTTTAAAAGTCTTCTGATTGATTTCCCTCCTTAATCTCTATACAACTCAATTGCTTCCTTACTCAGGTGCCAAAGTAATTTTTCATCTTGGTTCCATATCTATTTCCCTTTCCTATTCAATAACCTTCAATGGCACTCTCTAGTATCAAACATAAAGTTCTCTGTTACATTTAAAATCTATTCATGACTTGGACCCTTCTTAACTCTCACTAGTCTTTTAACTCTTTATTCCTCTTCCAATATTATGATTTAGATACTGGCCTACTTACTTCCTATTCATCACATAGGCCTTTGTATCTCACAACCATCTATTTAAACTGGTTATCAGATCTGAAATGCTTTGCTTCCTCACTTCTGTTTTTAGATTCCTTTTTTTCCTTCCTTCAAAATTCTTTTTTTTCAAAAGTTCTTTTCTAAACTCTTCAAATGCTAGCACCTTCCCCTATGAGATTATATCATATCTAATCTATATATTTACATTTAACCTAATTATTTGCAATGTCCTCCTAACTAGAATGTAAGTACTGATAAGCTAGTCACTATTTTTTGATTTCCTTGAATGCCTAGAGTTCTTTGTTCATGGTAAGTGTGAATTCAATTGTTTTGTGATCACTAATTGAAGATGGGCATTGAAGCAGTTCAGCCACTCCACAATCTTCTTGCATGGGTTTAAGCACCTGAAAGGGAAGCCAGGAACTGGGGGAATATGGGTGGAAAGGCTAAAGATTAAGGGAGGAAAGATGTAGGTAGAGGAACTAGATAAGGAGACACAGGACTCATCAGCATCATGTTCAGCCTATGGGCTCCTTCTCAGATGGTGAGAGAGAGTGACTGAGCTTAACTGATTTTATTGAGGATTGTAGGAATGGGGTTTGCATCAAACAGTTGACATGACAGAAATGTTAGCATAATATTGGCAATCAATTACAAGATAAGGGAATGGATACCAATACAATGGTGTAGCCAGTGCCCAGAAAAGAAGCTCATTTAAAAGTCCTTCTTCCTCCAGAACAGTGGTACTATCTCATTCATATGTTGAGTGTATGTCTTTTGGCATTATGAAGAAGCTATTGAAATTGCTTGCTAGCCTTTCAGACTACAGATAATAGTAGAGATTTGTGTACCACAAAATTTGAGACTCATTCAATTAAATGATTCAGAAATCAAGCATGTAAAATATTTGAAATATATACATTAGTTTGATCCATGAACACTTTGCTCATAAGAGTCAGTTTTTGAATACGTCTTTAATATCTTCATGACTTGTTTATAACTGAAACCCTACAGGTATAAGGTACCTTATTAATTCATTAATGATTTTCTCAAGATTTTGGAAGCCTTAATGTTTTTTTGGAATATCTAGATGTGCAAGAAGTATCCTCAGGAATATATTTTGTTTTACTAGCTTAGTCAGACATCATTCAAAAAAGTACTTATATACACTGCTTGATCCAGCAAAATAATATGCACTTACGAGACAAAAAGTGGTAAGAGAATAATCTGGAAAGCCCAGTTTCATGAAGTCAAGTCCAGAGAAAGTATGAAGGCAGCCATGAGTCTCTAATATTGTGAAATGTAGCAGAGAACTTAAGGTGTCTGGGGCCTGAGAGAAAGTGTATTTTGAAAAAGAGACATTTTGGCATAGAGGTAAAGAGAGAAACTTTAAAAAAGGGGAAAAAGCAGGAGAGTAAAATAGAGAGGAATTTGAGGCAGTGGGAAGGAATCACTAATGTAAGAAATCTTTAATTATGGGAAAGAAATTCAGAACAAGAAGGATCAAGTGATTCCCATACCTACCTCCTAGGTTAGGAGAACTGTAAATATTTGAAGGTAAAAGTAAAAGGAACCAAGATAAGGGGATTAACGATTCTGTAGTAAGACAAGGGAAATGTGGCATAAAGTTTCACCCTAGAATTGAGAAGTGGTGGGAATAAAATGAATAGACAGAGTTTGGAAAGTAGAAAAGGCACCCCTTATTATATCTTAAATGTCTGTTGATAAAAAAAAAAAGAAGAAAAGAAAGTAAAGGAAGATAACTTTTGGGAATATTTTAATGAGGAAGTCTCTTTTTCCACAGAAATATATTTCCAGCCTGTTAAATAACTGGTAATATAAACAATACTACAGTTACTTGCATAATTTGTGCATTGGACTTAAAGATAATTTTATTTTTTTATAATTGATAAGAAAGTATATACAATCCATCAAACCTGTTTTTGAAGGGCAATTTCTGTGATACAAATAAAGTCCTTTCATCATACCTAGGGTTTTTTCTGACCTCTGCTAAGCCTACCTAACTTGAATGCAAATTATCTTTAGTTTTTGGTAGCTTAAGGAATGTGAATATCTTAAAAGTACTTTAAAAATTAATGGTTAGCAAACCAAATATCCAAAAATCTAGCAAATAGAGATGTTATTTTTCATATTGTTCATTAAGTCCAACTTTTAATATATTGTTGGGGGAATTCTGAGGTCCAATCATTTTTTGTGAGTAATCTGAAATTATATTCAAAGTGTTATAAAATTGTGTATGCCTTCTGACACAATAATAACTCTATTAAGTTTATTTCCTCAGGTGACCAACGAAAATGAATAGAAAATTTATGATTTAAAATATTTATAGAAAGTCTTCTTTATCATGGCAAAGAACTAGAAACTGAAGGGATATTTATCAATTGAGGAATGGGTGAACAAGTTGTGTCATATCCCTGTAATAGAATAGTATTTTGCCATTAGAATTGACAAATGAGATGATCACACACACACACACACACACACACACACACACACAACAAACAAAATAACAAACCTGGAAAGACTTCTATGAACTGATGTAAAGTGAAATAAGCAGAACCAGGATAACATACACAATAAAAATGTTAATTTATGATGATCAATTGTGAATGACAATAATTATTAACAAAGCAACCATCTAGGACAAATCCCTGGGACTCATAGAAGAAATAGAATTGAAATGCCAATTGAGACACCATTCTTCTTTTCCTCTAGTGTAAGCAATATGAGCTATTGTAGAAAATGAAATTAAATAATTTCCATTTGAATTGTCTTAGGAGGAACCCTTGGATCATATAACAAAATAAGGTAGCAAACACTGAGCTTCTTTCCTAATTTGAACTGCTATGGATTCAAATTTTATTGTAGAGAGAAGAGCTCTGATGGGCTTGCCACACTGCCATCAAATGTCAAACATATATTTAACTACAAGACTATTTTGCACATACTATCACTGCTCCCTTACAGTTATTCACTGCCCCCAAATGCACCTGTGGCTATCACTGCTCCCCTGGATCACTGCAGCACCCACCAGGGGATGGTGGAGCCCCCTTTGGGAATCACTGATTTAGAATATGAAGAATAATCTAAAAAAATCTGTAATTTTCATAGTATCATATATTTAGAGCTTTATGTGATTGTAAGCCATCAAAGCCTATCCCCTTATTTTGAATTAGGGAAAGTAAAACATTAGGAAGTTAAATGACTTGTCTAGTTTCACATAATTAGTATCTATGTGTGAACTGAAACTAAGGTCTTCAAGATACTAAATCCAGTGTCTATTCATGATATGTTGTCTCTCCATGTAAGAAAGTAAACTTTGAGAAGAGGGATTGTTTCACTTTTCCTACCTGTATACATAGCCATTAAGACAGTATGTGGGACATAGTGCCCCCTCAGTATATGATTTTTCATTCATTCTTCATATTTCTTCTCTTCTTATAATAGTATATTTCTCCAACCTTAGTAACATGGAACACTGCCTTATTTTCAATTCCTCCCTGTCCTTTTGCCTATAGATCTAATTAGTACCCACATCATATCAATTTTATGTCCCTAATGTTGGTTATCATCACCTGACATGACCCTAGTTCAAGTCCTTCATATATAAATTGGAATTTTTGTTTTGGTTTGTCTTTTTTCTATTCCTTCTCTACTATATTCTGTCTCTTAATCCATTGTTAGTACAACATTTCTAATGCATGCCTTTTATCATACCTCTTCTTTCTTCAAATACTTTAATGGTAACCTATTGCCTATACCATGAAATAGTGTTTCATTTTATGTCTTCTCTCCCTCCCCCACACACACTTTGAAACTCCCTTCTGTTCTCTTTATCTTTATCTGCAATATAAAGTTAGCAGTCCTCTTTACAGATAGAAGCCCTATGGTCCCTCTTTTTTTTAACTTTATCACCAATAATTGGTTCCAAAACAAACAAACAAAAAATTCCCATCAGATTCATAATACAATAAACTAAAGTAAGAGCTGTGGAAAACCACTGAATTGACAAAGAAAATATGAAGGAGAATTCTAGAATTAAATTGAAGTGGGTGGTAACACTTAAAAATGAATCCATGGGCTGTAGTCAATATTTTTATATGAATTTCTTGACTGGATTTTATTTGAAATTGTTAATACAAATTCTAGACCAGTGCAATTCATACTCCTGTCCCAAGAGCAAAAACCTTTATGCTTCAACCATTGCTTTTATGAAAGTACATTTTTACATTTAGAAAACAACACACACGCAAACAGAAACAGATATGACTGAGGAAAATAACTTTGAACAACACTGCTTCTTATCCCAATGGAGTAGACTAGATCCTAGATTTTTGTTGGCTTCTCTTTTTAAAAGTCAGAGCTTAGTTTAAAGGATATACATCATCCATTAAATATTTCTTTCAGGGAAAAAATTAAAGAAACAATTTATATGTGTGAAAACTACATATTAAATAAAGATGTTTGCAAAACTGTCAATAGAGGTGATATTAATATCAATTTAAAAACACTGAACTTAATTGTTCATCATTCATAAAAATGTTAATTTACAAAGTCAGTCAATTATTACTCACTTTTTTTTAATCCATGAAACATTTAAGACCTGGATTGGCAGTTTAATAAAATTATTTACTATTCTACATTGAATGAACACTACACCTGGAATTGTTACATCTTCCCTGGCATTCTTTAAAACTCAAGACCATGTAGGCTTTCAAAAGATTCTAGGCTGCTATAGGTCACAGTTCTAAATCAGGTTTTTTCTTCCAAAGAATATGGAATGTGGCACTCACTGCCTTACTTTAAAAGTAATTAGCCTAATACTGATATTAGCAAATAATAAATTAAAATGGTGTGAGGGAAACTTGGTTAGAAAAATGAAAAAGAGAAAAAGTTAATTTAAAGATACAATTAACCTTCATTTCCTGTGCTAAAATGACTATTGTTGTGTTTACTTCTACTACTCAGATAATATGGTATAGCATATGTCCCTCTATATCAGTCACATGTCTCTCATTTTCTTAATGTTTAACCTTGAGTAAATTACTTAATTAATAAACTGGAATAAAAATAAGATGAAGGGGAAATACACCATTAGTAATCATAACTGTGAATGTAAATGGGATATACTCACCCATAAAACAGAAACAGATAAATGAGTGGATTAAAAACAAGAATTTTATAATGTCTTATTTTCAAGGAACACATTTAAAGTAGAGAGACACAGAGAGTAAAAAGGTAAGGCAATAGAGCAGAAATTATTATACTTTAGCTAAAGTAATAAAAGGAAACATAGCCATGATCTCAGAAAAAAGCAAAAGCAAACATATCTAATTAAAAGACATAAGCAAGGAAACTACATTTTGCATAAGATGCTATAGACAATGAAATAATATTAATATCAAATATTTGGACAAATTCTGTAGCATCCATATTCTTAAATAAAATGTATATGAAATACAGGAGGAAATAGACAAACAGCTCTACTAGATGGAGATCTAAACAATTTCCTCATAGAATTAGATAAATATAATAAAAATAAATAAGAAAGGATTTAAGTGGTTAAAAGGAATTTTAGAAAAGTTAAATGTGATAAACCTCTAAGGAAATTTGAGTGTAAATAGCAAGGAATATACTTTTTTGTTGGTGATACATGACACATAGTTGGAGCTTGTTGTCCCTCATATTTGAAGAGTACAAAAATGACATCACTTTGTCTATTGTGTAAATAGAATTAGCTCACCCCCATTCATAGTTAAAACTCTAGCCACCAAAGATAATGTCATCCCCACCTCCCTTAGTGGGCAGGGGAGATGAGTTACACACACGTGACAATAAGTAACAAATCAAGAACAAGGGACTGCCCTTTGGGCAGTCCAAATCAGTGTAGAGGCTGCCATTTGTCCACTTGAATTAGAGGTGGACCCACAGGAAGTGACGAAAGACACTATCTCTTCAAGTATATTGGCAACTTCTTGTTGGGGCAGTTACTGCTTTGAACTTGGTGCTGAAGGATCTTGGCTGAGACCTCAGGCAGCTTTCACTCTGAATTGTCACGTGTATAAGTTAGGATGACTTCCTTGGCCTATCTTGGCCTTTACAGACATTCTCTACCTTAGGTAGGCTTCTTGCCTCCTAACTGCTAAGTCCTTGAGGCTTGTAGCCTAGTTTAACCTTTCAATCCTCTCTGCCCAGGCCTCAGGTAGGCCCGGGCTAGCTTCTCCCTCTTTCTATTTCCCTACCTTCTACCTTCCTAATTGTAAATAAACTATCTTAAAACCAATCCTGACTTGGGTCTATTTTAATTATGGAATCAATCTGAATTATTGATTCCTGGTGGCCACACCTTAAATATATATAAATTATCCAATTATTACACTGTGGCTAAACAGACAGTTATGAGTTTTGAAGGCTTTATCATAGGTTAGGCAATAATAACCTGCATGATCATTTGGGATGGTCATGTCTCTAAATTTGAACATTTCATTTTAAGCTACTGTAATTGTCCTTTGATCAGAGCACATTATTTGATGTAAGCACAACATGATGAATGGCTCTGTGTTAGTATCTTTTACATATCACAATCAACACCAAAATTCTTCAGAAAGACCTTTAGAATGTTCTTAAATTACTTCTTTTGAATTCCATGTGAGTATTTGCCCTGTGAGATTTCTCTGTGAAACAATCTATTATACAGATATGCATATGGATTTTGAATAATGTGGCCACTCTTCAGAGTTACCCTCTCTGCAGTAAGGTTCAAATAATTGATAAATCAACTCAGAAAAAGGGCTCAATATTTGGTACCTCACCTTGACAGATGATATTAAGAAGCTACTTACAATTATTCAAATGGAAATGGTTCAATTTTTCTAACATGACACTGGCATAATGTACAGGTTTCATCGGCATCCATCAATGACCTCAAAACAACAACTCTGTAGACCTTTAGTTTTGAAAGCAGCTTAATATCTCTTCTTTTCCACTCAAAAATTTACCAAGTATTAGGGCATAAAAATCTCACAAACAAATGCAGAAAAGTAGACATATTTAATGCATCATTTTTAGAACATGATGTCATAAAGTTAGACAATAAAGGACTGTGAAAACATAGATTAAATTTATTAGAAACTCAATAATCTACTCCTAAAAATGACTAGGTCAAAGAACAAATCATATAAACCATAAAAAATTAACTAAAGAGAATGACAACAAAAAGAAACATTTCAAAAGTAGTGAGATGCAGTTAAATCATTATTTAGGAGAAAATGTACATCTTTAAACACCTACATGAGGAAAAAATAGCAGATCAATAATTTTAGTATATAATTAAAAAAACAACCAAAGGAAAAGAAATAAAAATAGCATTTTAATACCAAATTTGAAATCCTGAAAGTCAAAGGAAATACTTAGATATAGAAATTAAGAAAATCATTGAAATAATAATAAAACAAGGAGTTATTTTATGAAAATAATATTAAGCATTGGCTAATTTGATTGAGAAAAAGGAATTACCAACATTAAAAATTAAAACCACTATCAATGAAGATGAAATTAAAGCAATTATTAGGAACTATTTTGCCCAATCATAAATGAAATGGATGAACATTTACAAAAATAAATTACCCACATTGCCAGAAGTGGATATACAGTACTTCAGTAACTCTGTTAGAAAAAGAAATTAAGCCAATATTAAATTCCATTAAACTCCAGAAAAAAATCCTCAGGTTAGATAATTATATTTTAATTTTAATAAACATCAATTAATTTCAATAATATATTAACCATGAAGAACAGGTAAAGCATGAATTCTAAAAAGAAATTCTTTTATGACACAAATATGATGGTAATACCTAAACCAGGAAGAGCCAAAACAGAGAAAGAAAACTATAGACCAATTTCCTTGATTCATTTTGATGGAACAAATTTTAAGTAAAAATTCAACAAGGAGATAAGTGTAATATATGACAAAGAACATATAATTGTGACCAGATGTTTATTCATACCAAGAGTATAGGACCAGTTCAATAGAAGGAAAACTACCAACATAATTGACCAAATCAGCAAAAAAAATCCTATCTTAATAAATGGATAAAACTTTTGACAAAATACAATACTCAAAAACACTAGAGAGCTTAGGCATTCTTAGTGTCTAATACCAACTATAAGTATTATCTGTAATGCATATAAGCTAGTATTTTCCCAATAAGATTGTGATAGGACAAGGATGCCCATTATCACCACCAATATTCAATATTGTATTAGAAAAGTTAACAATAGCAGTAAGAAAAGAAAAAAATGAAAGAATTAGATTAAATGATGAGAAATAAAACTATCACTCTTTGCAGAAGAGAAGATGGTATACTAAGAGAATTCTAGAATATTAAACAAAATCCTGATTAAACAAATAACAACTTTAGCAAAGTTGTAGAATATAAAATACACCTATATAAATCATTAGCATTTCTATATATTAACAACTCAGTCCAACAGTAACACATGAAAAAGGATGAAATTCATTTAAATTAACTGTTGACAATATAAATTATTTAGGTGTTTATTTGCCAGGACAAACTCAGGAATTATATAAACACAATTAAAAACCATTTTTATACAAATAAACTCAAATTTAACAACTGGAGAAATAATTGCTCATGGGTAGGCTGAGCCAATACAATAATAAAAAAAGACAATTCTACTAAGAGAGTGGTCAGAAGAATTTGTATTGAAAATGTCATAGAAAGCCAACAGAGGATAGCATTTCCATGGAACAGTAAAGGTCTACTTAAAATGTGATAGAATGAGTATATTTTGGTCCAAGTCAGCTCAATTTAACTATTGTTTGAGTGATGGCAGTAGGAGAAACTATTGTTGTGCTTCCTAGGGTATAGAGTTATCAGTATCAAAATGGGAATAGTTAAAAAAGAAAAGGAATTCAAGGCATTAGTGAAGAAAATATTAGGTCAAGAGGGGCTATGGAAGAAATTGTTACATAGGGGAAGAAAATCTAATAAGCTAAGAATACAAAGAAGAATCAGAAAGTACAAAAATAATAAAAATATTCTGTATTCACTCTGTACACATTTTATTATTTGAATTCTGCATTTCCTGATTAAAAAAAAACATAAGCTCCTATATATCAAAGATTGCTTCATTTTCATTATTTTGTAGCAAAATACTGAAAAAATGCTGGTTTATTGGTAGATTGAAATGAGAGTATGGGAAGAGGAAATTATGATCAGAGATGGATATTTCTGAATTTGATGTACTGAGATCAGCAGATCAGGATCTGACAATGAAAATTATAATTTTATAGCTTTTCCAATAGGACAACTGCACATATCTCTTCTCTTTGCCCCTCTAAAATTAACTTCCCATGTATGTCTTGTTTACTTTTTTGTGAAGGGCTGCACTGGTACAGGATTCAAGATTGTTTCATGATTTTCAGATTTTTATTTATTTTACTATTAACAACTTTGAACATGGTTTCACATGGATATAGTACTGAAGTGTGCTAAAATTGTATAATTTTGGCCCCCCTGACTACCTTCCTTTCTCTAGTCAGTATTATAGGTAAGTTTATAAGGCAATAACAGGGGACAAGAATGCAAAGGGTAATCTTAAAGTCAGACAAAACATCCAAAATAAAAAAGGAGAAAATTTTCAAATTGTATCATATGTTAACCAAAATTCATATTCTAGTTATATCTGCTAAATCAACAGAGGTCATCTGGGTGTGCTGACTCTCTTTATCTATAACCTATAATCAGGGAAAGGATAAACAGGACCAAAATGGGGATTGGATACCCTGTCAATCTAATATCTATAACTAGTCGACAATCAGGACTGGAGGCTATTGATCTAGTAGAAGCTAGAGCTTTATTCTCCACTACACCTCTGGCCTAGCCTGGTCACAGCCAAGCCAGAGAATAGGGACTGCTGTTTATGCAGCTGTATTGATGATGTTATTCTCTCAGCTTTCTCACTATCAGTGTTTAGTGATGCACTAGCTCTCACAGTCTTCAGGAAATATTCAGATTCTTCCTACCCTCTTCTTCATAGACCTCTCTGCCTCCCTTCACCACCCAGAGACCTAGAGACCTAAAGAACTAGAAAGACTCAGAGACCTAAAGACCTAAAGAGCCCAATGATCCATGACCAAAAGACCTCTTTCAAGTGGCTGTCAGAGGAATTTATACTGCCAGGCTAACTGATACATGCCCCTGGCTCACAGCACCTGGGAACATTCTGTGCCTTCCAACTGCCTTCCCTGTCATTCAAGGTGGCATCCATCATTTCCCAGGATATGAATACAACACTTGCTTTCTACAATTTTGCCAAGTTCTTCACAAAATGTTTCTCCCCCATTACAAAGGCTGATATATAAGCTATAATTATCGTTATGACAGTTTTTTTGTATATTCTCATTGTTATCTTCTACAAAGGGAAAAGAATAAGTACTTCTTCAAATTATATTTATTTATTTCAAAAACCTTTCTTTTCTGTCTCAGAATCAATATGGGAAGGAATGTGCTAAAGAATTTTCTTTGAACTTCTGTAGTTCAGAACCTCTAATACAATTCCAGAATACAAAAGAATTGTCTTTTGCTCTTCCTAATTCCAAGTTTTTATTTTGTGATGAGATAAGAAAAAATAAGTTTTTGTTGGCTTCAGAACTATCACATTCTTTCATAGAATACTATTATTTTCATTCTTTAAATAAAAATTTTTATGATTTGTGCATTATTTTAATTAATCTGTATAAAACATATCTGATATCAATTCTTCTAAACTATTGGTCTCTTATTGAAAAATCAGATTAAATAACTCAATCCTTATAGTGTCAGGCACTAAACTGATGGGAGATTTTTAAATTAAAATATGTTATCAGTTTAGAAGAATATATCGTCTTAATTTTAATTTAGATTGTACCAATCTCCAAACATGAGATAAAGCAATAATTTCTACATATTTAGAATGAATAAGTGCATGAATTGAAAATTTCACAGGAGGAATTGGTTTTAGTATCCATTAGTCCTGGACCATGTATTTACCTCTTTTCAGATTAGTCCATGAGAGAGCATGTATAGTCATTTCAAAGGGGGTGTAGGTCTTCACACTAGCAGGGACCCAGGACGGCCCTGGAGAACTACCCTTTTGTTCCTAGGGTCACAGACCCTAGTGTTAATCTAGGAAAAGAAAGTTATTTAAATATTTACCAAGTCCAGAGAAAAATCACTAAAATCAAATGAGAAATTTCATTTGCAATACATAATCCAAGTAGAAATGAGAAGAGGATCAAAGAAAGTGATTATTTTGAGGACAATAGTACTAGAACATTTATACTTCCATATAGGAAGGGATGAAAGAGGCTAAAGCCAAAGTGAGAAATATGTTAAATGATTGGCAGGAGAATCTTCCATGAAAAAGTAATGCAATAAAGATAAATAAACAGAACATAAGGGTCTCTTTTAAAAAGGATATAATTATAGTATTTAGAGCTTATATGAGATGCATCTAGAGATGTTTATCAACACAGTTCCCTCATTTTACAGGTGAGTATATGTAGGCTTAGAAAAAATATTGAGTGATATTTGACACTGCTGAGGCTTGCAGAAGGAGTACAGGAAAAGGTCCAGGGCTCCTGATGGCTTGCTCTTTGATCCTGAAGGGTGTCATGTCTCTGCCCTCACTCTTCCCTCTACCTTTTGTGTACTTTTGACAGCTTTCTGGCTATCTCCCTGGAAGCAGCAATAATCAAGGCTCTTGGGGCAACTTGGTTGGCCTTGATTCAGGCTACTGTGGATATTAAGAGTCAGATTTTGCTGCACTGTAGAACTGGAAGACAGAGGAGGTAAAGGGTCTAGTCTTAGATAACTACTCCTCAGATAAGGGGAAGATTGGGAACATGTCTTCAGAATTTGAAAACTGACTTTTTCAGTATGATCAGCATCAACTTGGGTCTTTGGCCAACCTTCCAAAACTTCCCTGGCTTTAAAAGTTGAAATACACTGATAACTGAATCTCTAGAGACCTAGAGCTCCTGTTGGATGGAACATCCAGCCTAATTCAGTTAAATCTCATTAGGAATAAAATCAAAGATATCAACACTCTGAAGCCCCTGAAGAAGCTACCTAATCTCAAAAGTCTGAATCCTTTCAACTGATGTGCCCATGTTGATAAGCTATAGAGAGCATATTTGGCCTCTTGCCCCAGCTCACCTATTTCAATGGTTATGATGTCAATGACAAGGAAGCTCTATTCTGTGACTCTGAAGTTGATTGGGACTGCCCGAATAGGTTTTGGGGGGATGGAGAAGTGATAGGTGAAGAAGAGGAGGAGGAACTTCACAAGGATATCATTGATGATGATGGTGGCGATGACGATATTGATGGAGAAGAAGAGGAAGAGAGGGAAGCAGATGGGATAGACCAGTGATGGGCAAACTTTTTAAAGAGGGAGCCAAAGGAAAGGAAATGCTCACCTGTCAGTCTGTTTCTAAGGCAACTCTTTTAAAGTTTCATTGTATTGTATCCTACTCATTGTATTTGTCAGATTAGGAATAATGTCCTATGTCTAGGTAGAAGGTTTCAGGGGGCCACATCTGATCCTCAAGCCAAAATTTGCCCATCACTGGGATAGAGGATGAGGAAAATGAAGATGATTATGGTGTGGAGGATGAAGAGGAAGTTGGAAATGAGCTCCATCATGAAAATCAAAGAAAACAAGCTGCAGATAATGAAGGTGAGGAAACTGAGAAGGATGAGGAGGACTGAGCAAGCTGCCCTTCCTTGAAATCATTGAGCAGCAGTAGTTTGTGGATGGTCTCCACCAACTTTCTCTTGCCCTTTTCTTTTCTATTTCTAGGCACTGCTGGCTCTGGGATTTGTTCTCTTCCAGAGGGGCTTAACAGGTACTGCTTAGCCAAAGGTTTTAGTGATTAAAAGTTCTTTCCATTTTCAGGAGTATTTTTTACAACAACATGTTGGGATTCTTTCTAATCTTTGTTTTCAAGAAAAAAAAGGTGTCTCATTCCCTTCCTTGGGCATGAAGGGGCAGAGGCTCTGGCACTTTCTCAGTATTAACTTTATAGCCCCTTCCTTCTTCAGTCTTTTGTCTTTTTAAATTAATAGAAAACTGGATTTAGAAAAAGAATGTATCTAGAGCTGGAATAGACCACAAATACCAACTGGTCCAAATTCCTAGTTTACATATGATGAAGCTATGACCAAGAAAGATTAAGCAATTTACTTCACATCAGTAATGTAGGTCACAGATACTAATTGAGTCCAGAGTTAGTACCCTTTTTACATTTCATTAAAATTTGTCCAAGACCACATGACTAATAGCAGAGTCAGGATCTGGACCTAGGTCTTTTACTTGCAGATTCAAGACATTTTTTTCTATTTCACCTCACTTCAAATTCTTTGCAACATATAACAGTACACAAAATTTTAAGCATTAAGAAAACTCTAATGCTTTTATGTAAGAGCAGGGTGAGAGCACAAAGGATACAATAAGGGAAATTTTCTCCTATAGCCTAGAATGAATGTAGTTCAGAGATAAGAGATGAGAGTTACAAAAAATAAATTATGGTGATAGGACCATTGTGCAAATTCCCAATGCTTTCTAGTAAGAAAAAAGAAATGAATTTGTTTGTTGGCTTGAACCCCATGGCAGCACAGTTCTTAACCCTGTAAAAAGAAAGGTTCTCTTTTTCTACTCTAAATCCCCATTTACAGAATTGGCAAAGAAAAATGAATAGGAACTAAAGCATCATATTCATTCATATTACAACTATTTCTAGTTGAACATTGTGCTCTGTAGGTATTTGAAGCAAGATGTAGCAAAAGGAATAATGAAAATGAAAAAAATTTAATCAATAAATTTCATTTTATTCTCACCATCCACTTTGCAGCTTGAACATGTTTTGAGGACAATTCAGAGTTTGGTATACACAGACATGGAAATCAGTACATAATATTAAAATTGTTATGGAATCAAGGCAGAAGGCCTTTGCCAATTTGTTCATGAGGGAAAATTAAAAAAAATATATAATGTATCTAAGTTCATAGTTTATTAATTTCCTCCATCCTTGAATATCTAATCTGCTTTCCCCACATATTAACAATAATTTTTATTCACATATGTGTTATTTGTTGAAATATTCAGTAATTAAAATGTTAAAAGTAAGCATATTTGAAATAGAAAATGTGGAAAAACACTAGAGTACAGTGAGAATTGTATCTGCTTACTACAGCCTGTGAATTGGCAAGCTTTTTGCATAAATTAACTACTCTGTTTTCAGCAAAGGTACAAAGGGATTCAATTATTTCAGTCTAGAAATTCAAAGAAATATATATAAGTAATCTTAATAAGATTCTAAGGGAGATTAAATGAATTTTTGGTCTAAAGCACATAAAATAATATTAAGTGCAATATTTTAAGCTCAGGTTGAGATTTCTGCAGGATTATTTCAATTTTTATACCTTTCATTTTTATATTTTGATGAGAGACTTTAAAAATATTAGGACTAACCCTGTGTATATCAAGGATTAAAGATTTCTCCAATGCATATAACTCAAAATGAAAATAAAAAAGATATGCTGTTTAATTTAAACATTTATTAATATTCATTTTTAAGATGGTTACATGATTCATGCTCCTACTTTCCCCTTTACCCCCCGCACTCCCCCCACCCATGGCCAATGCACATTTCCACTGGTTTTGTCATGTGTCCTTGATCAAGACCTATTTCCAAATTGTTGATAGTTGCATTGGTGTGGTAGTTTCTAGTCTACATCCCCATTCATGTCCACCCTGACCCATGTGTTCAAGCAGTTGTTTTTCTTATATGTTTCCTCTCCTGCAGTCCTTCCTCTGAATGTGGATAGTGTTCTTTACCATAAGTCCCTCAGAATTGTCCTGGGTCATTGCACTGCTGCTAGTACAGAAGTCCGTTGCATTCAATTTTACCATAGTATATCAGTCTCTGTGTACAGTGTTCTTCTGGCTCTGCTCCTTTCACTCTGCATCAGTTCCTGGAGGTCTTTCCAGTTCACCTGGAACTCCTCCACCTTATTATTCCTTTTAGCACAATAGTATTCCATCACCAGCATATACCATAATTTTTTCAGTCATTCCCCAATTGAAGGGCCTACCCTCCTTTTTCAGTATTTTGCCACCACAAAAAGTGCAGCTCTAAATATTTTCGTACAAGTCTGTTTATCTATGATCTCTTTGGGGTACAAACCCAACAATGGTATGGCTGGATCAAAAGGCAGGCATTTTTTTATAGCCCCTTGAGCATGATTCCAAATTGCCAGCCATAATGGTTCTATCAGTTCACAACTCCACCAGCAATGCATCAATGTCCCAATTTTGCCACATCCCCTCCAACATTCATTATTCTCCCCCTTCTTTCATTTTAGCCAATCTGCTAGGTGTGAGGTGATACCTCAGAGTTGTTTTGATTTGCATTTCTCTAATTATTAGAGATTTAGAACACTTTCTCATGTGCTTATTGATACTTTTGATTTCTTTACCTGAAAATTGCCTATTCATGTCTCTTGACTATCAATTGGGGAATGGCTTGATTTTTTATACAATTGATTTAACTCCTTGTATATTTGAGTAATTAGACCCCTGTCAGAGTTTTTCGTTATAAAGATTTTTTCCCAATTTGTTGTTTCCCTTCTGACTTTGACTACATTTTTTTTGTTTGTACAAAAGCTTTTTAGTTTAATATAATCAAAACCATTTAATTTACATTTTGTAATTTCCTCTAACTCTTGCTTGGTTTTAAAGTCTTTCCTTTCCCACAGATCTGACAAGTAAACTATTCTGTGTTCACTTAACTTATTTATAGTTTCCCTCTTTATATTCAAGTCATTCACCCATTCTGAATTTATCTTGGTGTAGGGTGTGAGATGTTGATCTAAACCAAATCTCTCCCATATTGTTTTCCAAATTTCCCAGCAGTTTTTGTCAAATAGTGGATTCATGTCCCAAAAGTTGGTCTCTTTGGGTTTATCATACACTGTCTTGCTGATGTCATTTACCCCAAGTCTATTCCACTGATACTCTTCTCTGTCTCTTAGCCAGTACCATATTTGTTGATGACTGCTGCTTTATAGTATAGTTTAATATCTGGTACTGCTAGGCCCCCTTCCTTCACATTTTTTTTTCATTATTTCCCTTGATATTCTTGATCTTTTGTTATTCCAAATGAAATTTGTTATAGTTTTTCCTAATTTAGTAATGAAGTTTTTTGGTAGTTTGATAAGTATGGCGCTAAATAGGTAAATTAATTTGGGTAGAATGGTCATTTTTATTATGTTAGCTCATCCTACCCGTGAGCAACCAATGGCTTTCCAGTTGTTTAGATCCAGTTTTATTTGTTTGGAAAATGTTTTGTAGTTGTTCTCATATAATTGCTGTGTTTGTTTTGGTAGATAGATTCCTAAGTATTTTATTTATATTGTCTAGGGTGATTTTAACTGGTGTTTCTCTTTCTACTTCTTGCTGCTCTAATGTGTTGGAGATGTATAGAAATGGTAGTGGTAATGGTGGGTCAATGGATATGAAAGATCTTATAGCTTTTTGGCCATCATTCCAAATATTCTGCAGAATGGTTTGATTGATACAAAAACCCATCAGCAATAACCCGATTACTGACACTCACTCCAATATTTATAATTTTCTCTTTCTGGCATATTAGCCAATCAAATGTGGTTGAGGCAATACCTGAGAGTTTTTTAAATTTACATTTCTTTAGTTAAGTTAGAGTGGAGAGGAGGTTAAGTATTTTTTTGTCTCCTTTGCCAACCGATTGACACTTTTTTATGATTATCTTTCTTTGATAGTTTTTTTTTTAAACCCTTAACTTCTGTGTATTGTCTTATAGCTGGAAGAGTGGTAAGGGTAGGCAATAGGGGTCAAGTGACTTGCCCGGGGTCACACAGCTGGAAAGTGTCTGAGGCCAGATTTGAACCTAGGACCTCCCATCTCTAGGCCTGGCTCTCAATCCACTGAGCTACCCAGCTGCCCCTGATAGGTTTTCAAAATATTTTTCCTTATTAAATATCAGTATTTATCAAATATTAATTTTGATGATAATAGTTAAATCATTCACTGTAGATCATCTTAATTTATTGTTGTTACTACTCATTCTACTCTGCATCACTTAATATAAGTCTTTACAGGGTGTTTTCTCAACTCCATTATTTCTTTTGGTACAATAGTATTCCACAAAATTATATCTCAAAACATATTTAACCATTTCCCAATTGATAGATATCCCTTCAGTTTATAGTTCTTTGCAAAACACAAAAGGAACTGATATATGTCTTTGTACAAATAGACCCATTTTACATTATCTTTAATTTCTTTCTTATACAGACCAAGTATTGCTATTGATGGGTCAAAGAATATACAGATTTTTTTATTTCTTTAGGTATCATTCCAAATTGCCCTCCAGAATGGTTGTATCAGCCCCATCCAACAATGTATTATTGCCCCAAATATTCCACATCCACTCCAACATTTATCATTTACCTTTTTTCTTATATACACCAGACTAATAGATGTGATGTGGTACCTCAGAGTTATTTTGCTTTTCTCTGATTAATAATGATTTTGGAACATTTTTCATGTCTGAAAATAGTTTCAACTTCTTCCCTGAGAATCAATCTCCTGTTTATATCATCTGACCACTTTACCACTGCTGAATGATTTGTATTATAAATCAGACTAATTTTTTGCATATTTGCAAATGAGGCCTTTGTCAGAGACAAGTGCTTTAAAGATTATTTCTCAATTTGTTTCCCTTCTAATCTTCTATGCATCAGTTTATTTTTGTGCAAAATCTGTTTAATTTAATGTAGTCCAGGTTGTCTATTTTATATATTACAATATTCTTTCTGTGATGTTTGGATATAAATTCTTCCCCAATCAATAAATATGATAAGTAAATTACTCAATGATTCTCTAATTTGTTCATAGCTGCTTCATTTTTTTCTAAGTCATATAACCAATTTGATTTTACCTTAGTATAAGGTGATGGTCTGTGCCTGGTTTTTACAATATTGTTGTCAATTATTCCCAGTATTTTTTGTCAAATAGTAAGTTATTTTTCCCAAAGCTTGGGTGTTTGGGTTTGTCAAATACTAGGTAACTATGGTCATTCATTACTTCATATTGAGTGTCTAATCTATTC
The DNA here is from genome assembly GCF_016433145.1 of Gracilinanus agilis. Classification (NCBI taxonomy): domain Eukaryota; kingdom Metazoa; phylum Chordata; class Mammalia; order Didelphimorphia; family Didelphidae; genus Gracilinanus; species Gracilinanus agilis. The sequence goes on from NC_058132.1 coordinate 536,935,750, forward strand.
TGTTGATCCACCATTTTATTTCCTACTCAATGCAAGAGTGTTTTGGTGGTTTCTATTTTATAATACAGTATGAGATCTGATCTGATACTACTAAGCCACTTTTCTTCATTTTTTATTAATTCACCTGATATTCTTAGCTTTTTTGTATTTCCAGATGAATTAAATTATATTATAACTTTTTCTAGGTCTATAAAATAATTGTTGTATAATTTGATTGTTATGGTATTGAATCAAAGAATTAATTTAGGTAGAATTACAGTTTTAACATACTGGCTCAGTCAATACACACACACTATATATATATATATATATATATATGTATATGTATATGTATGTATGTATGTATTTCCATTTATTTATATTTGACTTTACTTGTGTGAAAACTGTTTGTAGTTGCAATCATATAGTTACTGGGTTTAACTTGGCAGGAAGATGCTCAGGTGTTTTATATTGCCTACGGTGATTATAAGTGGGATTTCACTTTTTCTCTTTAGTTTTGATACTAAATGGTAACATATAGAAATGCTGATGATTTATGTGCCTTTATTTTTTTTTTTAAAACCCTCACCTTCTATCTTGGAGTCAATACTGTGTATTGGCTCCAAGGCAGAAGACTGGTAAGGGTAGGCAATGGGGGTCAAGTGACTTGCCCAGGGTCACACAGCTGGGAAGTGTCTGAGGTCAGATTTGAACCTAGGACCTCCCGTCTCTAGGCCTNTATATATATATATATATATATATATATATGTATATGTATATGTATATGTATGTATGTATGTATTTCCATTTATTTATATTTGACTTTACTTGTGTGAAAACTGTTTGTAGTTGCAATCATATAGTTACTGGGTTTAACTTGGCAGGAAGATGCTCAGGTGTTTTATATTGCCTACGGTGATTATAAGTGGGATTTCACTTTTTCTCTTTAGTTTTGATACTAAATGGTAACATATAGAAATGCTGATGATTTATGTGCCTTTATTTTTTTTTTAAAACCCTCACCTTCTATCTTGGAGTCAATACTGTGTATTGGCTCCAAGGCAGAAGACTGGTAAGGGTAGGCAATGGGGGTCAAGTGACTTGCCCAGGGTCACACAGCTGGGAAGTGTCTGAGGTCAGATTTGAACCTAGGACCTCCCGTCTCTAGGCCTGGCTCTCAATCCACTGAGCTACCCAGCTGCCCCCTGTGCCTTTATTTTATATTCTGCAACTTTACTAAAGTTTTCTTCTTGAAATTTCTTTTAAAATTAAAAAAATTCACATGTCAATTCCATAAATTACACAAATTACAGGTAATTAAAATAGAGTTTTCTTCAATAATTCTTACAGATGAAAGAATATTATTTTCAAGAAATTATATCTTGAGAAGAAAACAGATCGTCTTCCAGATTATTTAAATATTTTGCAATGTAAAAATTTTCAATAGAAAACCTGTTTCACTAAGGAGCAAATAAGATTGACCTCTAATCAGAGTTCAAAACTTGCTGTAGCACTTATATCATTATTTTCCAATGATAATCTACTCTGTACTTAACTCAGCAACAATAAAGAAGAGCAAGTTTTAGAGGTTGAAAAAAGAGTAATAAGATTTGATGAGGGAGAAATCACTTTCACTAAAGGGAAGAAAAGTAAATTGTAAAAAACTTAAATTCCACTAAATTTAAAAAACATAGTATTATTTTTATGGAATATGCAAATTTAATAGCCGAAAATAATACCATAGAAAGTACACTGACTGCAGTATCCTCTAATATAGTCTTTATAATGCAGGATAGTTATAGATACTTCACATTTTCATTCAGACATTTTTTCTGGAATTTAAGGATCCTCATTTGCTGATTTTAAAAGAAAAACTTTCAAAGTCTTTGCCCACAGACTTATTGGGTCTTCATCTTCCCAGCTTTCATGGTCAAAAGAGATGTTTCTCAATTTCTTCTTCTTTGAAGAGTTAGTTGTTTCTCAGTGGTATTTGTATGAAAGCAAAGCCTTTGTTTTAAATCAAAGTTCTGAGAGTAGCTCACCCCTCTCTTTTTAATACCAATTTGTACATGACTCTGATGTCTATCAGTCAGCTCCTCTCTCTCTCTCTCTCTCTCTCTCTCTCTCTCTCTCTCTCTCTCTCTCTTAAATGAATAATGTAGTCCAAGTACCCTGTTAATAGTTATCCTGCCTCCCCCTAATTATATGTTGATATAGTTTTTAATCATTGTTTTCTGGCATTTTGAGATCCATGTTTCCTTCCTCCCTTCTACTCTCCCCTTTCCCAAATGATAGGTAATATAATTTGTATATGTATTGTCATATATGTAGGCATAATATTGTGAAAGAAAACACATATTACTTACACTAGAGAAAAAAGTCATAAAGGAAATAAAGTGAAGAATGATATGCTTCAAAATGCAATCTGATTTCATCAGTTCCTTTTGTGGTGGATAATCTTTTCCTCACAAGTCCCTTATAGTTGGCCTGAATCCTCTCACTACTTATAATAGTTAAATCATTCACAGTTGATTATCATGAATCATTGCTGTAGTAAACATCAGTCTGCAATGAAGTAATATTTAGGGAGAAGAGAAAAGGACCCAGGAGAGATTATAATAAGGGTGAAGATCTTCTAAAGAAAATAGAGAGGGGGCAGCTGGGTAGCTCAGTGGATTGAGAGCCAGGCCTAGAGACAGGAGGTCCTAGGTTCAAATCCGGCCTCAGACACTTCCCAGCTGTGGTGACCCTGGGCAAGTCACTTGACCCCCATTGCCTACCCTTACCAATCTTCCACCTATAAGTCAATACACAGAAGTTAAGGGTTTAAAAAATTTAAAAAAAGAAAATAAAATAGAGAAACAGACACATGGGAAGAGAAACTAGAGAAAACAATTATGAAAAGCTAGATAACATCGAGGATAAGAGTGTAATCATTGACAGTATGAAAGACTACAGAAATGTCAAGAAGGATGAAGACTGGAAAAAAATACATTGGATATGACCATTAGTAGCTTTGAAAATAGTAGTCTCTAGTTTCAATTAAATGATGAGGTCAGAAGTCAGACTGAACAGAGTTAATAACTTAGAAGAAAGGAAGTAGAGACATCTATTGCAGATGCCTCAAGGAGTTTGTTAATAAGAGAGAAGAGGTATATAATAAAGCTTGCTGAGATGGATGGATGAATCAAATCAAGATTTTTAGAAATAGGGGACATGGACATGTTTGTAGTCAATAGGGAATTATAACCAAGAGACAGTGAAGGATTGAAGATTAGTGAGAAATTAGAAGTATTAAAGGGGGTAATGAGAATATGCACAATAAAGGAGTAAGAACGGAACAATCATCAAATGACAATTACAAGAAGATAATTAATGTTGACAGTGAACCTGGAAGTTTAACAATCCTTTCCTTTATACCAGGGTTGAATGTGATAATTGTTTAGAGGAGGAAATCCATCTAAGAATAAGAGAGGTACTGTAAAGAAGAAACTTATTTGTTACATGTTGGTAACCTAGGACATGGGGGTATTTTCACCAGATTAGCTATAGCTTTTCTCATGGGCCACATTTTTATTGGCTCTTGTTCATATAAGTTGCAATATACCTCCAATATAAGGCTTTTTTTCTATCATGAGTGATTTCCTTTTATGCTATAGGCTAGTCTGTGGGGCACTATTTGTAGTCTTATTCTCATTTCTTTCCTTCATGAGTTTTTTCTTTTTTTAATTTATTGACAGTACATATGAAATGTATTCATGTTTATGAAATTATCTTCAAGCATATGATAATATTTATTACTTCCAGTAACATTTATCTAATCCTAACATTACTCACTTTAGTACCTCTGGTCATAGTTTTCAATTATCGGGCATCCAATGCCACTGGCTTGGCCTCATTTTCAGTTTATATGTTTTCATCAAACATTGCATCCTTATCTTTCAAATAAGTATCATTTATCATGGCTATGGTTTTATGTAGTATCATTACTTTTTTCCATCTAGAAAAAAGAGAGTAATAGACCAGATACAGAATATTTAGATTAAATCCTTACCTGAATTAAGTACTGTACATTTAATCTTGAGAAACTTACTTAGCTTTTCTGAGGTTCAATTTCATCATTTGTATGAAAGTTAGTATAGTCTAGTGCAGTGATGGGCAAACTATGGCTTGCAAACTGGATGCCACCCCCTGCTATGTGGCCCCCTGCTATTGGCCAGCGACATTATTCCTAATCTGATGAATACAATGAGTAGGATACAATACAAGGAAACTTCAAGAGTTGCCTTAGAAACAGACTGGCAGATGAGCATTTCCTTTCCTTTGGCCCCCTCTTTAAAAAGTTTGTCCATCACTGGTCTAGTGGAAAAAAGAAGAAAGGACAGTATTGATAAGAAGAAAAAGGTTTATAATATATTTCCCCAAAAATATGCTTTGATATACCATTTACTCTCTTAGTGACTAAGATAACTGTGGAAAAAAAAAAAAAACCTCTGCTAATTTGACTCAATGGAAGGAATTTTCACATCAAGTTTCTCTGTAGATGGAAGCATGTTTTGCCCCCCCCCACTCAAAAATAATAATACTTGTAGAGTTATATAGCATAATTAGTGGAAAAATCAGTTGAAATCATGAAAGTTGCACAAATTTATACAGTATAAAGCACAATAATATTATAAACGAATATATATACACATATATTTTTTATCCTGAGTCAAGCAATAGAATTAATAATTGTGAGTCATTGACTTGTAGTGTAGCCAAACACATGAACAAAATTAAATTAAAAAAAAATTGATCAAAATGTTTTGATGAGATAATTTTCATAATCCTTTCTAATTTTAAATCTATGGATCTATTCCTTAAAACCTAAAATACATGGCACCTTTATATTTCAAATGTATTTCTGATGTGTTTTTAGTTTAGCTGTTGGCACTTTTAAGGTTAATATATGAGGCAAAAAATAGATGTGTTGAGTGAAAGCAGTCACAATGATGTTGAGAGTTTAAGATGAAAAAATTAATTCACAAAACTGAAACCCAACTGAAGTGCTTAGGATAAAAAAAGAATGATACCTTTGAATATTTTATGTGTAACCTGTTTATAGGATTATAGCTTCAGCTTGAGGCAGAGAGTTTTCAAAGTAGCAGCTCTTTAAATAGATTAATAGGATCATAGAATTTTAAAGCTATAAGGGGCCATAAGAACAGAGGACCAGAGACTTTAAGCTTCAAGGGATGCTAGAAATCATCTAGAACAACTTCCTTATTTTATAAATGAGAAACCTAATGCTGAGAGAGAAGAAAGTAATTCACTGCATTAAATCCATATTGTATTGTTTTTGTTGTTGTGACTATTTATTATTTTCCTTCTCTGTACAAATTATTTTGTTAAGTTGTGAATTGTTAGATTTATATCTTCAGTTTATTGATAATTAATTTTTAGAACTGAAAACTAGATTTGCCCTATTTGTCCTCAATTTATGAAATACATATCAAGGTCAATGTACAGGTTAATTAAAATTTGCCTCCTGTTACTGCTGGTTTAAGAGGTATTACAGTGTTCTTTAAAGTATTCAGGCATGCTTACTATATGTGTGATGTGAAAGAAATATATTTTTTGATTGACATTCCCTATAGGGCCATTTTAAAAGCTATATTAATTGAAGCTTCATTTTCAGTCAAAATTGTCTACTTTGCTTCCTTTCTTTTTTCTTTAGCAAGAATTTGAATAGCGCTTTATAGGCTGCAAGTCATTCCACATGCAATATATCATTTCAGACTCAAAACAGCCCTTGGAGGTCGATATTAGGGACATTATTATCCTCTCTCCAATGCAAGTTCTTTACACACAGCCAACAAAGTGATATTCCAAAGGGATAGATCTTTTTTTTATTATTATTTCTCTACTTCATGAAACTTCAGTTGCTCCCTTTTTCCTCTAGGGTAAAATGTAAAGTCCTTGGCATTTAAATCGTTTTGTTTTCTTGCTACATGCTATCTTTCCAGGTTAATATATTTCTCCCCCTTTCATATTTAGCTTCCCGATTGAAGCTAACTAGCTTATTTGATATTCCCTGTAGAAGACAGTGCATCTCTAGCTTCTGTACCTTTGTATAAATTGTCCCAATAACTAAGATGCTGTTCTTCCTCATCTGAAATCTTAGAATCTTTATATCTCTTCAATGTAAAGCTCATGTGAACTAAAAGAGGCTCTGCTTTTTTTTTCTTGTCTTCTCCCCACGTCTTACTGAATTATTTTGAATTTTATATAGGTATGTTATGACATATATAGATCTGATATTACCAGTGTTGTGAGGAAGATTATTTAGTATTAGTTATATATAGTTTATATGGACCTAGCAGGAAGGGCTGTAGGATTCCAAGATGGAATGAAGGAGCAGGAAGTGGGGCTTTTGCTCTGAGAGAGACTCCATTAGTGGTTGGGACATAACTGTTGCTAACCCTGGGAGATCTCAGAGTTAGTGAAAAACTGCATCCAGATTCCCTGGGATCCTAAGAGGTGAAGGCTTTCGACAGTGGACAACAGACCTGCAGAGCAGCACCAAGTGGGGAAGTGGTTTGTGATCTGGTGGACAGAATTGGCAAACTCACTCTCCCTACCTGGGTACCTTGGATTACCTTGGCTCTTGGCATCCTGTGACCATCGTTGGATTACCATGAGACCCCAATTGGCCCTTTAGCTGAGCCAACCAAACCTGACTGGAATCAGGTTTGAAGGAGCTTTCCCTGTGACTTCAGTACTGCTTCCTTTGGGCCCTGCCTGGCTTAGGTCAATAGGATAGTGTAGTTAAGTTCTTCCCTGCCCCCTGTGGTTTGCCCTTAGGTTTCAGGTATAGAATCCCTTATTCCCATGCTTCATTATTATTTCCCCAATTAAACTGTTATATACTTTTACCTTCTGCCTGCTGGTTCCATACACCCTGGCCCAACTGCCATTCCTGTGACAGTTAAAAGCTTGGCAGTAAACCCTGGTCTCCCTATCCTGGTTGGTCCTGAATCTCCTTCAACCCAGTGTGAACCCACAAACCATTTAGATTACATTTTAATAATAATAATTAACATCCCTGGTACCTCACCATTACAGTTTGTCACACCCAGATGGCTGGGTAACAGAGAGACAGGCAGGAAGTTTACTCCTTGGCAGCCAGAATTGGACAGGAAGTCAGGGGATCCATATATTCTGTGAGGGGGCTCAGCCATTGGTTGTGAACTGAAAGTTCTTAACCAGTGGTGAGCTGCTCAGAGCTGCTCAGCCTCCACCCCAGGTCATTCATAAATCTCTGTGGGAAGGCAAAAGACTATAAGACCTGGAGTAGCCCCAGAGAAAGTTTTTTTTTTTGTTTTTTTTTTTTTTACCATTTTTTTGTGTTTTGTTCTCTGTTGCCTTATTGTAATTGTAATTGTTGTTGGTTACTGTAATTGTGATTGTTGTTCTTAGTTGTTATTAGTCAGTAATTGTGGCTAATAATAACATTGATATTGTATACAGCTGGTTGGTTTGGGCAATGATGGGAACAATGATATTTGAGGATTGGATTGATTATGTCCTCTTGACATTGTGACAAGGAGTATTGGCTATCCCATACCTGTTCAAAATCATACCCAGGTATTGTAGGGGGATGATGGATGTTGAAATAGCACAACCTATTTTAACTATTAATATCTTGGATTTGCTTTCACATACACCAGTCGTGATCCTTACTAGTTATATTGTTTTTAAGTTAAGGTGGATGTTCTTCCATATTATGTATTGTTGCAAAATCACAGTGGCTTGGTGTTGTAGAGACTCAGAAACTAAACAAATGTTACGGTTATTGCAAATCAAACTGAATAATCTGGAATTGTACATGCAGAATGGTGGTGGGTCTGGTCAACCTCTTAGTCCTCCTAATACTGACAATGTGGCTTTATTTTCACACATAGGAAATTCTGGCAAAAGTGTTACATCTAAGGCTGAGTTGGAACAGCAGGCACAAAGCAAGGGTGAAAAACCTATTAATATTTTTCCCCTTTGAGACCTTCCGATTCTTTGTGATGATGGCATTTTCCATGTGAGGCAACATACAAGGTTTAGGACAGAGGATGTGGAAAATTTTAAATGAAAGATCCCAAATTTCCACAATGATTCTGGGAAGTTTGTTAAGATCTTTAAGGCATTTATAAAAGCCTATGACCCAGACTTTGAAGATTGCTAGTATGTGTTGGTTGAGATCTTGTCAAATATGATAAGGCCAAGTTTGTTGAGGAGACAAGGAACACAGAAGGGATGACACCACGGCCAGTAACCTGGGAGGAACTGGACCTCAATTCAGTTCCAATATACCAAATGCTAAAACAGGGGAGAAAGTCATTAATAAAAATCTTGGAAAAACACTCAAAGCATCCAAACGCATGATCTAAATTTGAGAGAATCAGGCAGACAGCACAAGACACCCCAGAAACTTTCCTAGATAGAATAATTGAGGCAGCCAAGATGTATTTAAATATGAATATATTAGAGGATACCACCATGGACTTATTTGTTAGGAATTCTGTTCCCCAGGTTAAGAAGTTCTTTACAGATAATTATCCTGATTGGGACCTTTTGAGCCTGGCTGAGTTAAAACAGAAAGCCACTTATGTGTTCACACAGGAGAAAGAAAATGGAAGTGATGAAAAAGATACCGTAATTGAAAGCCTTAGGAAGCAGTTAAGGGAGGCAAATTCTAGAGCCAATGAGAAGGAGATAAAAGAAATTAAGGCAGTGGCAGCATTAAGGACAGCAGAGAAAAAGAATAATGCCAATAATTATAAGACCAGTGGTAATACATACACAAAGTATCAGAGGCAGCCATCTTGCTATGTTTGTGGGTGAATTAGACATTTTGCAAGGGAGTGTAGATATAGAAGAAGATCATATGGATAGAGGTACAACAACAATAACAATGGATTTAATTGATTTAATGATAATTATGTATACAGGGGAAATAACTGCAATAATGGTTTTAATCATGGAAATGGCCAGCAAAATGTGTTCCAATGCCAGAATGCATACTGCCAATGTGCTCAAGCTCCTAATTTGGCAACGATGCAGGATTACATATGAGCTGGAGTGCGCCCGAAATTTAGCCATGTTTTACAGGGAAATGTTAATAATGGTAACATGAATGGAGGGACAGCTTCATCATGAAGGTGTGCCCAAAGTTCCGAAGTGCTTGATCATGGTAATGGGACTAAAGTGAATGTTGATGAATTTGTATGTGTTAAAGATAATGATAATGTAATTGTGGAAAATGGAAATGGTGCACTTGGTGTTAATATTGATTTGATTGGTGATAATAAGAATTTAATTAATAATGGTTATGAGTTGATCAGTGTTAATTTAAATGGAATCAATGATAGTTTAATCAATGTGAATGATAATTTGATGAGAATTAATGATAATTTGAAGGGTGTAAATGTTAAATTATCTGAATTAACTACTGGTAATGGAGTAAATAGTACTTTAACCAATGTTAATGATAATTTATCCACTGGTAGTAGTAATTTAACTAGTGTTGGTAATAATTTGATTAAGATTGATGATGGTTTTTATGATGTTTATAATAATTTGATTACTGTTATAAATAATGATGAGAAAAAGAGAAATAGTGTTGTAAATGGTGTTAGAAGTTCTACTAAGTGTGGAATTAAGAAGAATAGTAGGAATTGTGATTTGATTAAGGATAATTTGATTGTAAATAAGAACAATGATACCAGAATAGAGGTAAAAAGGACCCAAGGTTTAAAATCCTGGGAAAATTCTGTAATTCGAGATGATGTTAACTGGGATGGACAGGAAATGGCTGAGCTATGTTCTGATGTTACTGTTTTAACTCCTGTGTTGGAAACTTTCCAAACTCCCCAAAGTACTGAACCATACATGTCTGTGACTATTGGAGATCCAATTTACGACCTTCTTGTTGATACAGGAGCCAGTAAATCAGTTTTGCAAAGCTTTCCTGAGAATTATAGAGCTGTTGGAACAATGGATGTTGTTGGTGCTACAGGCATAACTCAGAAACTAACTAAATTGCAACCAAAAATGGTAACCCTAGGACCCATTTTGGTGGAACATTCATTTTTATGTGTTCTGGAATGTCCAATGAATCTTTTGGAAAGGGATCTGTTGTGTAAATTATGGGCTACAATCCAATGTACTGAATCCCCTGATATTTCTTCGTATCTCCCAGAGGAATCTTTGAAGGTCTTTCCATTGCTTTTCATAGATTCCAGCAGTACAGAGGATGACAGGTACTATCTATCCAATACCTGAGGATATAACTAAGGACCTGTGGTCAAGATCATCCACACCTGTTGGGTTGCTAAAATCAGCTACTCCAGTCAGGGTGAGGGCAAAGGATGGACCAGTTTCTGTGTGCCTCAATATCCCTTGACTAAAGAGGCAATAGATGGTATTTGCCTGATTATTGAGTCCCTAATCCAACAAGGGATAATAATACCATGCTTTCCTGAGTACAATACACTGATTTTGCCTATAAAGAAGCCAAAACCAGATGAAAATGGCCGACCTGTTTACCGATTTATTCAAGATCTAAAAGCGGTAAATGATTATGTAATCAAAACACATCCAGTTGTTCCAAGTCCAGCTGCTATAATTTCTTCCTTTCCAAGTCAGGCTAGATATTTCACAATGGAAGATTTATGTTCTGCATTTTTCTCTATGCCAATTCATGAGGATTCTGAAAAGATCTTTGCTTTCACTTGGGAGAAGATCCAAAGAAGTGGACTCGTCTCCCACAGGGGTATACCGACTCACCTTCCCAGTTCTCTCAAATTCTAAATCAAGATCTAAAAAGTATTAAATTTAAATAGAGTATATTGGTGTATTTTGTAGATGATATTCTTCTGGCATCCCCAAATGCAAAGGTATGTCTTAGGGATAGCAAGATTCTTTTGATTGAATTGTATAAACGAGGACATAAAATCTCCAAGCAAAATTCCAATTCATTTTTCCCAGGATGCAATATCTCGGATTTGTGTTGTCAGAGGGTTCCAGAAGTATTACACAAAAGAGAATAGCTGACATACAGAAATTGAGGGTACCTAAAACTAAAAAACAACTTATAGCTATTCTTGGAACTACTGGTTTCAGTAGACAATGGATTCCTGGATATAGTGAGATCACTAATTATTTCACAGATCTGACCAGGAATAAAGAACCAGAACCTCTGAAACTAAAGCCTGAACACTGATTAGCCTTGGATAAGCTGAAAGAAGTCATTTTATCTGTACCTGCATTAGGAATCCCAGACTATGAGAAATCTTTTCAGCTCTTTGTCAATGAAACAAAGGGTATAGCTTCTGGTGTGTTGACACAGACTCTAGGACAAAGTTATTGTTCAATTGGGTATTACAGCCGTCAATTAGATCCCAAAGCTGTAGGGACAGTACCCTGTCTAGAGGGGGTAGCAGCAGCAGCTGTGTGTTAGTCCAGAAGTCAGCTGATCTAGTTTTTGGATGTCCTTTAACAGTCTATTGTTCACATCAGATAGAAGCACTAATGAGGAAGTTTCGTACTCAAGCATATTCAGAACAACGGATAGCTAAGTATGAAATTATTCTCTTAGGTAGTGAGAATATCCAGTTGAAGTGATGTAGCATACTTAATCAAGCTACTCTTATTCCAGATTTGCCAAAGAATGGTGAGCCATTGCATGAATGTGTTGAGGTAGTAGATCTTGTGGATATGCTTAGGATGGATTTAAAAGACACTCTACTCGAAAATCCAGACTTGGTGTTATTCACAGATGGGTCATCATATTTGTGTAATGGAATCAGATGTACTGGTGCTGCAGTTGTCACAGAATTTGAGACACTGTTATATGGCTCATTACCTAGTAATCTTAGTGCTCAGGGTGCGGAATTGGTGGCATTGAAGCAAGCATGTCTTCTAGCTGAGGGTAAAAGTGTAAATATTTACACAGACTCTTGGTATGCATTTTCTGTTTGCCATGCAACCGGAACAATCTGGAAACAATGAGGTTTTATTACTGCATCAGGAAAACCAATAGCTTGTGAGGAATAATAATTGAGTTGTTAGAAGCAATCCAAAAGCCAAAACAGATGGCAGTAATTCATTGTTGGAGTCATACTCATGGTAGAGATTCATTCTCTAAAGGAAATCACAGAGCTGATATCACTGCAAAGTATGCAGCCCAGAATGCCCCAATTTATGTAATAAATTTGACATCTATTGATTCTGATGATCTAGAGAAAGTTTATGTAGACTCAGATATCCAGAAATGGAAGGAGAAATTTGGAGCTAGGAAAGAACATGGGATATGGATTACTGATATAGGAAGACCATTGTTACCAAAAGATTTGTATGCCTATTTGTGTTAAGCCATCCACACAAACAGTCATTTTGGTACACAAGCTGCTGTGGATTCCTTCAAGAGACAATGGGTTGCTCCTGGAATAAGTACTCTTGCAAATAAGATCTGTAATAGCTGTCCAGTCTGCCAAAAGTTCAATCAAAGTGCATCCAGGAAGTAAGGTTTGGGTGGTAGGCCTTTAACATATTGTCCATTTGAGAGTTTACAGATTGATTATATCTGTATGCCTAAAGCTGGAAGATACAAGTATTGTCTTGTGACAGTCGATAGACTAACTAAATGTCCTGAAGCTTTTCTATTAAATACCAATATGGCTAGTTTTGTGGTGAAAGTGTTACTCAAGGAAATTGTGCCTAGATTTGGTGTACCTTTCACCATAGATTTGGATAATGGATCTCATTTCACTTAGGATATCCTTAGAAGAGTCTATGAGAATCTAGGAATAACACCTAAATATCATGTTCCTTTCACCGGCAAAGTTCAGATCAAGTGGAGTGTATGAATAGGGAACTCAAAACTATGGTTGGGAAACTCTGTGCTCAAACTCATTTTAAATGGCCAGCGATTGTTCCCATAGCTTTGTTTTACCTATGTATGAGACCAAGAGCGGATCTACATATATCATCTTATGAGATACTCTTTGGACATGCTCCACTACAAGCAAAGACTTGTAAGGCTGTTTATTATTATTATCACTTTTAGAAGGTGATTGCCAAATTGCTTCATATTTAAGTGCTTTAAAGCAGAGGCTAAGAGAATTATAAGATATGGGAGTATTAATTCAATCTGGTCCATTGGATTATTCTCTTCATAATTTTCAACCAGGTGATACGGTCTATGTGAAAAATTTTGCCAAAACATTGGCAACAGAACAAAATTTGGTAGGTCCTTATACAGTTGTATTGGTTTCACCATCTTCTGTAAAAGTTTTAGGTAGAGATTCGTGGTATCATTGTTCTCATATTAAATTAGCACATGGAATAGATCTGTTGGTTAGTGTTTAAAAGTCCTGAGGTTCATAACTATATAGTCAATTGATAAGCATGCTTTTATTGATGTCAAGGAATATATTTTTTCCTCATCTTGAATGTCTTTTGCAAATATATTTGGGAATCTTTTTCTCATTCACTGCTACCCTTGATGCTGTAAGGGGATGGGGAAAGAAAAGAAATTAGCCAGAGAAGACCAAATGAAAAAAAAAATTCCCTCCAAATTTTGGTAAAGCAAGTTATTTTGTAGGTATATTGCAATGTTTATGTTTTAAACTCTTTCCTTTAATTTTGGATATATCTCTATGCTCCATGGAATTATTTTGATGGCATCTTCTTTCTACATGTAACCTTTAAAAAATAAAGAATTAATCATTTCATATTTCTCTGGTTAGCCCTGGAAAGAAACCTGATCCATTCAAATTTTCTTTAAAAAAACTTTTTAAATTCCAACAAACACAGCTGGTTTAGATAAAAAATTTTAACGGATCCAGAATGAACAGATACTCCTTTTTATGTTCTCTATGTGAAATGTATAGTTTGATTCCTCCCTATAATCAATATGCATCACACATTTATGATTCTTTTATACAGTAAGTGGCATAAATGAGTTATCATTTAAAATTAGAATAGATTTTTAAAATTTTTTTAAACCCTTAACTTCTGTGTATTGGCTCATAGGTGGAAGAGTAGTAAGGGTAGGCAATGAAGGTCAAGTGACTTACCCAGGGTCACACAGCTGGGAAGTATCTGAGGCCAGCTTTGAACCTAGGACCTCCCATCTCTAGGCCTGACTCTCAATCCACTGAGCTACCCAGCTGCCCCCAAAATTAGAATAGATATTGGTAGTTGTGGATCTTGCCTATGTGATATCATTTATTATAGCTATTATTTGTTGTGAAATCTTCATTGTACAGGAACTATTCAACTCCCTACCACTGTTTCTATGGAACATTGTGAGAAAGTTATAGGATGCTTCTGTATGGGAAAAATACCAATGATGCTTTCATAATCTACTTTTCATTACTCCTTCAAGGACATAATTAGAGTGAATATAGGAGCTTCTATCCTTTGGCTCATAAAGTCAATCATGATTAATATAGCAGGAATCATGGCTTAGTCATTAGGAAGTAGACTAATAATTAGGAAGACCTAGCTATATGAACTTGGTCAATTCACCTGACTTGTTTGTGTCTAATTTTTTGTATCTGTAAAATAAGAATATTTCATATATGTATATATATATGTATATATATATATACACATATATGTAT
>NC_058132.1:536950673-536979482 GCF_016433145.1 Gracilinanus agilis
GTAAAAACTACATCTGCTAAAGAAACTGCAACCTAAAGTAGGGGCAGCTGGGCTAGCTCAGTGGATTGAGAGCCAGGCCTAGAGACGAAAGGTCCTAGGTTCAAATCCGGGCTCAGACACTTTCCAGCTGGGTGACCCTGAGTGACCCATTGCCTACTGGTTGTGGCCCTATGCTCCTAGAATGGAGTCCCAGGATAAAAAAAAAATGATTAAGTTTCCATGAGGAGGGAAGAGAGGGGAATTTCTTACAGATAACTGAAATCTAAACCAAGTTTTAGAACAAGTCTCTAAATCCCTTCTACCTACACAGATAAACACACATACACATGCTGATACATGCACATATCCCAGAGACATTTTTCTGTGGGTGATTGAATACTCAGATTGCTAACGATTATATAATTGAGTCTGATGTTTCTGCATGAAGGATTGCTAAAAGCACTAAGATATCAATGACACATTTAATTTGAGGTCAGTGATAGTAATACATTTCATAACCTTTCTGTTATCTTTTTTAAGTTAAAAAATCCTTTCAGTTTTTCATTAGTAATGAAAAATCTTTACTGTCTTGAAAATCATGTTCCATTATAGCTAGACACATAGGTTATTGATAAAGGTCAATGGTTACTTGTTATTCACATTACTTGGAATCATGCAGGATGCTAAGTGGCTTAGATTGCTAAGTTATTTTTTAAAAAATTAGAATAAATGTAAAATTGTCTTTTTTTAATGCACACGGTGATTGAAAACTTTTTTTGTAAGTAAAAAGAAAAGAGATATCCCTTGTTGATTATTCCACAAGATTATCTTGTCTTCTCTTCCTTCAATCCTGCAGACTTCAGACACTGAAATGACTGAACCTTATAACACTCTTCTAGATTGTGGGTCCATGGTCCATACCACTATTTCATGTGGCTTTCAGGTGATAATCTCTTTTCTCTGAAGTCCATTCCTCACTCTCCAGACATCCCAGATTCCCAGTAGCAGCTTTGACCCATTTCTACCTCTTGCTTTCCAGTTCCCTTTTATATATGATCCTCTCATTACAGGTTAAATTATTTGAAGTTACAGGCTGTGTTGGAGGAAATTTTTTGCTTATATTTTCCATAATGCTTTGTATATTAGTATTGTCATGTAATAATCCCCTACTAAATGCTCTATCTATATATCTAAAATATTTTTTAAAAAATCAAAATTTTCTTAAAATTAAGCATGAACATCTTGACACATCATCCAAATGAACTAAAGAACTATTTTGTTGTCAGATCTATGTTTCCTCAGGTGAAATATATTTGAAGTCAATTGCTGATTTACCCAAGGGAGACTTTAAAATGATATAGAAAATGAGCCTGTATCTAAAATTATGCAGGTATTGACTTTCCCAGATTTTTAGGCAATTTTACCTAATAAAATAACTAAATAGAAACCATTCTTTTTAATTAGGTTATACATTCTTCATGATGTTTGTTTCATAACACGGGTAGAAAATGAAAATATTCCATTATGAATGAATGATAAAAATCCTTAAACTCTTAATATAGACTAGTTACTACGCTAAGATTTAACGAATCAAAAGCAAACAATGAGACAGTCCTGGATGTCTAGGAACTTGCATGCAATAGTAGGAGACAATACATAAAGGAAATTAAGGTCAGGGAGGGACCCACTTCAAGAAGCAATATTAGTATGCATAGAAAGGCTATTAGTATTACTATTTTGAGAATAAGAAGTAGAATAATAAAAATAAGTATATAGTATTTTAAAGTTTAAGAAAATACTAAGTATAGTATTTCATCCCCCCCAACAACAATGCTGGAAGTTATAAATTATCATTATTGGTATTTTATAGAGGAGGAAAAGCTTATATAGCTTAATTGATTTGTCCAGGTTCAGTTAGGAAATGTCTGAGGCAGACTTGAACTTGTCTTTCTAAGTCTAAGTTCATTTTGATTTCACTATGCCATTTATCATCTATATATCCAAGAAATTCTTCTATAACCTCAACCTTCATGAGAGAAGTCAAATTAATTTGACTTGACACTTGTATGAAAAAGGAAGACAAAGGACTCCAGGAAAAATATAGTCTTCCTTTAGCTCCCTTGGAAGTGCCATTGTACTCTGGCTTCATTCAAATGCTGAGTACTATATCAATCTTCAAGTTGAGTTGATTGGAATTTTTTCTCCCTTGTCTTCTCTTTCCCTCACTGAAGGGGACCCTTGACTCTCAACCCCTGCATAAATGTTAGATTTAGTTAACAATTAATTTTTAAAAAAATAAAGAAAACTATCTTATTATATCTCAGAAAAAATGCTTGATACATACAACCTAACATACTACATGGGATCATTCCTATAGTGATTTTGGAACTGACACTGACTAGAAGTCACTTGCTCATGCTTCAGATATTAAATATCTTGGTTAAAACTTTGACAGTTTCTTCAGTCAAGAATTATATCTTTCTGAGCTCAAGAAAAAATTCTAGTGGTCTCTTTCTCCATAAGCCACCCATAACTTTTGAGGGTCTATTTACCATAAATCTATTAGTCATCAATTTGATTTCCTCTGGATTATAAAAATGAGCACATCAAATTTCTCTCAATGGATACTTGACACTATGAGAGCAAATATAATGGGCTTTCTAAATTATCTGTTTTGGGACAAGTCGCTTATATTAAAGAAAAAATACTCAAAAAAGCCCTGAAAATGCATGGGTCTCTCTTCAAAGGAATAAGCAATTAGTTTTGATTACTTTGTGTTTCTGGGAGAGGTAGACACAATTTATGCTATACATAAAGATCTCATAATGAAACAAAATTTAATAACTTTTAAAAAGAAAAAAAAAAGAAAAAAATTTCAGTTATTAGAATATGGCCTAAGATCAGTGGTTACCAAACTTTTTTGGTCTACTGCCCCCTTTCCAGAAAAAGAATATTACTTAGTGCCCCTGGAAATTAATTTTTTTTAAATTTTAATAGCAATTAATAGAAAAGATAAATGCACCTGTGGTCATCACCACCCCCCTGGATTGCTGTAGCACCCACCAGGGTGCCTACTTTGGGAATCACTGGTCTAGGTGAACTTCTAGGCATTAATATTTTAGAGATATAAATCCTCATATTAGCAACAATAATCAAACTGGTTAGAGTAATATAGCAAGTAACAGTATTTAAACATACAAATAAGCAAATATTACTTCAAAAGAACTGGACTACCTTTTAAGGAAACACAATGAAAAAGACTATTCAGTTACAGAATAAAATGAAAGGTTACTAGCTAGGCAGGGGTTTGTGTCTCTATTTTGCACAAGAGATGGTGTACTCAAGTAACCTAGACTGATCAGATATATTGAGTTCTCACCAGTCAGTAGTTAATACCGGGAAGGGGTAGGAGACTGTAGAACTTATCTTTCTACATAGAAGTCTGTTATGTGCTTTAATGCACACTGTAAAGCCCTGGTTGCAGTTTTATCAGTCCATTGAGCTTTAATTCTCAGGGAAGCTCTGAACATCCAGAAAGCAATATTTGAACCCTGGCATGAATAGTGGTGATAGTAGAGAAAAGGGTGAAGTTCAGAATTGAAATGAAGTTGAGGGTGCAGGAATGCGGTCTATTGAAGTCATCCTTCATCTTTCTTCAAACTTAATTTGGGAA
Source organism: Gracilinanus agilis (assembly GCF_016433145.1). NCBI lineage: Eukaryota > Metazoa > Chordata > Mammalia > Didelphimorphia > Didelphidae > Gracilinanus > Gracilinanus agilis. Next base: position 536,954,326 of record NC_058132.1, read on the forward strand.
AGTCTTAAATTTAAAGAATGGCTAGTCATGGCTTTTGAGATATATTCAAAAAATGAAAAAAAAATCTGTTCTGTATACCAACTTTTTCTCTGTGTTTTGCTATTCTCTTTAACTTCAGAGCTAAATTTTTGGTTTATACAAGCTAAGAGCTGGAAGGTTATTTAGAAATCATTTGTCATATGTCCCAATTTGCATATGAGAAAACTGAGGTACAGAAAGTGTAAAAGGTTTATCAAAGTAACAGAAGATTGAGTTTGACTGGCATAATTTTTAGTCCAGTATTTCCCCACCCCTACTATAATATTTGCTGCCTTATTTCAGTTTCCTCAAATTTCCCTTGCTGAATACTTTTCTTTAAAAAAAAAAGTAATCCAGCAATCTACTGCATAAAAGAATACTTCTAAAAAGAAATAAAAATAAACAATGAAAATCAGAGGTTGAAACAAATGTATTATACATTAGGTAATTCCAAACAAACCAATAAGAGTTTTAATTATGCTATCAAACATAACAATAATAAAAATCTATGAAAGCAACATATCTAAAAAAGAAAATGAAAATTGATCAAAATCACTATAAATGCTATCATCACCTGGAGGAACATGGACTGAGTGGCACAGAATCTAAATTCATAAAGGAGAAGTTAACCAAATTTAAAAAAAAAACATGGATAGCAATAATAATTTTAGGACACTTTAATCATCTTTTCTTAGAGATGGACAAAAATAACTGGATACATAAACAGTAAAATGTAGAACTTAGGCTACTTGAGAAGTTAAAAATTGATGTTAACTTTAGAAGTTATATTAGATAATATACATACTTCTAAAAATGAATACTTTTTGTGATACCAAAGAACTAACAAATAGGTCTCCAGTGACTGAAATATGTGTATATAAATTGTGCAAATAAATTAAAATATATATTCTCCATAATTAAACAACATGAATTATTCAGAGACATATTGAAATAGTTAAATAAGTAAAACTATAAAAATTATACATAACATAGCATGTATAATATATAACTATAATATATATATATATATAATATAAATGAAAACAATAATTTTTACAGAGAAAGAACAGTAACATAAAACTGAATTTTATATAAATTGAAATAAAGTTCATGGAAGTAAAAAAACAGTGTTCCTTCTCTTCACTGAATGGTGGAAGAGTGTATAATCTTGTATATGCTATCAGTCAGAAACTTTATTCATTTGTTTTGATAATCTGTTTTTTCCCCTTTATCTTTGTTTTAAGAAACATTTCCCAAATGGAGAAATGGAAAGGAAAGTTCAAATGGGGAAAGGGAAGGAAATAGTATATTTAAAAATGAATGTCATAAAAACAATGCCATTAATGGATATCAAGATGGTATAATGAATATGATGTGAGATGGAATCAGTAAAATCTGAGTTCAATACTGGCTTAGACATGTCCTTTGTATATGACTCAGAAAATTCACTTGACCTCTAGGGTCCTTTTTTCTCATGTGTAAAATAAGAATAATGATCATCCTGTAATACAGAGTTGTCATGAGGTTCAACCAAGTGAGATGTTGTTTGTAAAGGATTCTGCAAATCTTGAAGAATTATATATAAATGTTAATCATTATGATTAGCAACTGAACAAAGAAAAATTTTGAAGATAGATAGATATATAATTTCCTTACTTAATGACTTGATAGAATGCATGTGAGAAAGCTAAGCAACTAGAATGTGCGATAAGAAGCAGAATCCAATAAAAGATAGGTTTCATCTAGACTGATGTGTTGAATAAAATTTATTTTTTAAAAATGAGGTGGTTCTATGAGTCTTACCTCTTCTGCCTTTCTTCTCACCTTGTAACAATAAAAGAGCCAATAACCAATGTTTAATTGAGGGGAGTCTCTCCTCCAGTTCTCCCCTGTAGCCAAAGATACTCTGGGAGACTTTGAGGGTGTGTCACCCTGAAACTGCGTGATCTGGATGGTCGTGCTGCCCCACAGGAGTTGGGGGTGAGGCTTCCCTATAAAACGAGGTATGAGGTACCCAAATCAAGTTCTGAATAAGGTCTGGGTTCACACAAACTTCCCCCAATCAGTTAATTTCACAGTGGGGGGTCTGGCTACAAGATGGAGGCAGCCAGACCAATCAGTGGTTCCCCTCTCCCTTGTTGTCTCTCAGGCACTCTGGAACACTATCTGACTGATGAATGGCTTTTATTAATCACAATTCAGGGATTGGGGAAAGGGTTGAAGGGCAGAAGGATTTTGGGGTGTCCTCTTCTCTATTTCTATGGAGTCTCTCACTTAGGAGGGAATGTTTGGTGTTCTCACTTGCTAACTTCTTCCCTTGCCCCTTCTCCTTCCTTTTCTATTTCTAGTTTTCTGTTTCTATCCTTTTTCTATAATTGTAAGTTTTGACTGAAAGGGAGTCTCTCAGCAAGTTTGTGTAATGGGAGAAGGAGACTAAGAGATTGCTAAAATGGAGTCCAAAAACTTAGCTGAATTGATGGTTGAAGTTTTGATGGGTGAGATGCGATTGATCAGGGAATCAGGGTGTCAATTTCTACTAAAAGATACTCAGGAAGCCCTCAGGACTAGATCTGAGCTGGGATGTTCTCCTATCTCCTCCTAGTCCTTTGCCAGAAGCCCTCTCCTCTCTATTTTCCTCAGAGAAATTCCCAGAATTCTCTCTGGTCTCAATTGTCAGCAACTGTCACTTCTCTGGCTTCTTTTGTCCCATCCCCCTTGCATAAATCCCATCCTTACAACCTTGTATTACTCAGATACCTTCTGCTTCTACTTCCTACATACTCGTCTTACCCAAATAAATGTACATTCATTTTCCAAGGCAAACTTTTATAATTTCATACTGGCTTCTCCAGTGTATTGCCCATTTTTTAATCCCTACTCTTTCAATTATTTTCAAATTATCTTTTTCATTTTATTACCTGCTTCTCTAGTCCATACCATTTTGTCCATGTCTACCTCATACTCCAAAAATCCTCCACTGATAATTCCATCCTTGTAAACTATCATTGATTATTCTTTTGCCTTTAGTGACTAATCTTCTTGAGAAGCCTATCTACCAAATGTACTTCCTTTTTTACTCTCTTCTTCTACAATTAGGCTTCTGGCCTCATCATTCAATTGAAATTGTTCTTTTCAATATTAACAATGATCTCTTAATAGCTAAATTCAATGACTTTTTCTCAGACCTTATTTTCTGGATTTCTGTGTCACTTTTGAAATTCTCAAGCATTTTCTCAATGATAGTGTTTTCTTGTAAAGTTTTTGTGACTGTGATCTTTCTGGGCTTTCCTTCTACCTATCTGAACACTCCTGAGTATCCTTTGCTAGATCTCCATCCACATACTTGCTAACTGGGGTTGATCCATAGAAGTCTGTCATTTTTATCATTCGAAGTCCTTAACTTAATGTGCTCCTATCTTTCCATTCATAGAACCATGAAGATTTAATATGGAAAGAATGTTTTACATGATTGTACATGTAAAATCTTTATGAGATTGCTTACCATCTCAGTAAGGGTCAAGTATTAGAGACGCAAAATATTTTTAAAATGTTGAAAACTGTTTTACATGTAATTGGGAAAAATAAAATATAATTTAAAAAAAGGAAAAATAAACTTAAAATTCCATGTGCTCTTTGGTCCAGTAACATAATCTTTTCATTTTCTCAAACAAGTCACTCTGGTATCCCATTTCTAGGCATTTTTACTGGCTCTCACTCCTACCAAAAATTTTCTCCTTCATCTCCACCATTTTAGGAATCCTTTTAATGAGGCCAAGAGAGGTTAAGTGATATGTTTAATATCACAAATGAATACAAAAAAGATAAGACTTGAACTCAGGTCCTCTGATTCCACTTTACCACTCTCTTTGTGATTTAAATAGAGAAATAAAAATATTCCTTTATAGTTAACATTTCTCCAAATTTTGTATTGTGTTTTTATATAAGAAGTTCCCTTTATCTTGTCCATAGCTCAGTTTCAGTAGATAACTAAAGAGATCTGACTTCCACTCACACTAACATAAGTGACTACTAGTGTAAACATTGAAAGAATTATCATTGTACTTTGTACTTTTTCTGCAAAAATACCAGAACAAAGCCTTTTAAATTTCTAAAATGTAATGTGACATCCATTAAAATACTGTTGAAACTTAAGGTAATATGTTATTTGATTCTCTATGATGGCCATATTAAAATAGATAAGAGATAGATAAAAATCTACAACAATCTTATTGTAGTTCTTTGATCCATAGAGTCTGTAAGATTGTTATAGTATAGATATCTACTCAATGCCTGTTTTGTGAATAAAGGTCAATGAAATATAACATTTGAATGCTTAGAAAAGTTAGAAACAAAATATGGTGCTTTTTTCTTTTATTAGTTCTTTTTTCATGAGAAGAGTAAATACTGAAAAAAAGGCGATTAGTTTACATTATGCATGAATTTGAACTTGTTGTGGCAAACATATTATTATTACATTGTATCATGCAGGATTGAGAAAATATCTGGCCACCTGGGCACGAGTGGCATTCTTTTCACATAGATACCAACACATAGGGAAATATGTTTTTTGTAGAATCAGCTGCAACTCAGGGAAGAAATCTATTAATGAATGAATAATTGTGAATAAATTATATTTAACAGAATAGAAATTGAACTGAATAGGGCTATAATTATCCAATTACTTTTTTTTCCAAACATTTATTAATATTCATTTTTAACATGGTTACATGATTCATGTTCCTCCTTTCCCCTTCACCCCCTCACTCCTCCCACCCATGGCCAATGCACATTTCCACTAGTTTTGTCATGGGTCCTTGATCAAGACCAATTTCCAAATTGTTGGTAGTGGCATTGATGTGGTAGTTTTGAGTCCACACCCTCAATCATGTCCACCCCGATCCATATGTTCAAGCAGTTGTTTTTCTTATATGTTTCCTCTCCTGCAATTCTTCCTCTGAATGTGGGTAGCATTCTTTACCATAAATCCCTCAGAATTGTCCTGGGTCATTGTATTGCTGGTGCTACAGAGGTCCATTACATTCAATTTTACCATAGTATATCAGTCTCTGTGTACAATGTTCTTCTGGCTCTGCTCCTTTTCCTCTGCATCTGTTCCCGGAGGTCTCTCCAGTTTGCCTGGAACTCCCCCAGTTTATTATTCCTTTTAGCACAATAGTATTCCATCACCCGCATATACCACAGTTTCTTCAGCCATTCCCCAATTGAAGGACATACCCTCCTTTTCCAATTTGTTGCCACTACAAAAAGGCAGATATAAATATTTTCGTACAAGTCTGTTTATCTATGATCTCTTTGGGGGTATAAACCCAGCAATGGTATGGCTGGATCAAAGGGCAGGCATTCTTTTATAGCCCTTTGAGCATGGTTCCAAATTGCCAGTCAGAATGGCTGGATCAGTTCACAGCTCCACCAGCAATGCATTAATGTCCCAATTTTGCCACATCCCCTCCAACATTCATTACTCTCCCCTTCTTTCATTTTAGCCAATCTGCTAGGTGTGAGGTGATACCTCAGAGTTGTTTTGATTTGCATTTCTCTAATTATTAGAGATTTGGAACACTTTCTCATGTGCTTATTGATACTTTTGATTTCTTTAACTGAAAATTGCCTATTCATGTCTCTTGCCGATTTATCAATTGGGGAATGGCTTGATTTTTTTTATACAATTGCTTTAACTCCATGTATATTTGAGTAATTAGACCCCTGTCAGAGTTTTTCGTTATAAAGATTTTTTCCCAATTTGTTGTTTCCCTTCTGATTTTGACTACATTGGTTTTTTTTGTACAAAAACTTTTTAGTTTAATATAATCAAAACCATTTAATTTATATTTTGTAATTTTCTCTAACTCTTGCTTGGTTTTAAAGTCTTTCCTTTCCCACAGATCTGACAAGTAAACTATTCTGTGTTCACTTAACTTGTTTATAGTTTCCCTCTTTATATTCAAGTCGTTCACCCATTCTGAATTTATCTTGGTGTAGGGTGTGAGATGTTGATCTAGACCTAATCTCTCCCATATTGTTTTCCAAATTTCCCAGCAGTTTTTGTCAAGTAGTGGATTCATGTCCCAAAAGTTGGGCTCTTTGGGTTTATCATACACTGTTTTGCTGATGTCATGCACCCCAAGTCTATTCCATTGATCCTGCTCTCTATCTCTTAGCCAGTACCATATTGTTTTGATGACTGCTGCTTTATAGTATAGTTTAATATCTGGTACTGCTAGGCCCCCTTCCTTCACATTTTTTTAATTATTTCCCTTGATATTCTTGATCTTTTGTTATTCCAAATGAAATTTGTTATAGTTTTTTTCTAATTCAGTAAAGAAGTTTTTGGTACCTTGATAGGTATGGCGCTAAATAGGTAAATTAATTTGGGTAGAATTGTCATTTTTATTATGTTAGCTCATTCTACCTATGAGCAATCAATGGCTTTCCAATTGTTTAGATCCAGTTTTATTTGTTTTGAAAGTGTTTTGTAGTTGTTTTCATATAATTGCTGTGTTTGTTTTGGTAGATAGATTCATAAGTATTTCATATTGTCTACGGTGATTTTAAATGGTGTTTCTCTTTCTACTTCTTGCTACTCTAGTGTGTTGGAAATGTATAGAAATGCTGATGATTTATATGCATTTATTTTGTATCCTGGAACTTTGCTAAAGTTGTTGATTATTTCTACAAGCTTCTTAGTTGATTCTCTAGGATTTTTTTAAGTAGACCATCATATCATCTGCAAAGAGTGATAGCTTAGTCTCCTCCTTGCCTATTTTGATACCTTCAATTTCTTTTTCTTCTCTAATTGCAACTGCTAGTGTTTCTAGTGCTATGTTGAATAATAGAGGTGATAATGGGCATCCTTGTTTCACTTCTAATCTTATTGGGAAGGCTTCTAATTTATCCCCATTGCATATGATGTTTGTTGATGGTTTTAGGTATATACTGTTTATTATTTTTAGGAAAGGTCCTTCTATTCCTATACTATTCAGGGTTTTCAATAGGAATGGATGCTGTATTTTGTCAAAGGCTTTTTCAGCATCTATTGAGATAATCATGTAATTTTTGTTTCTTAGAGTGTTGATATGGTCAATTATGTGGATGGTTTTCCTAATGTTGAACCAGCCTTGCATTCCTGGTATAAATCCCACCTGATCATGATGGATGATCTTCTTAATTACTTGCTGGAGTCTCTTTGCTAGTATTCTATTTAAGATTTTTGCATCTATGTTCATTAGGGAGATTGGTCTGTAGTTTTCTTTCTCTGTTTTTGATCTCCCTGGCTTTGGAATCAGTATCACATTTGTGTCATGAAAGGAATTTGGTAGGACTCCTTCTTTGCTTATCATATCAAATAATTTGTATAGTATTGGGAGTAGTTGCTCTTTGAATGTCTGATAGAATTCACTTGTGAATCCATCAGGCCCTGGCGATTTTTTCTTAGGGAGTTCTTTGATGGCTTGTTCAATTTCTTTTTCTGATATGGGATTATTTAGGTATTCTATTTCTTCTGCTGTTAATCTAGGCAGTTTATATTTTTGTAAATATTCGTCCATATCTCCTAAATTGTTATATTTATTGCCATATAATTGGGCAAAATAGTTTTTAATGATTGCCTTAATTTCCTCTTCATTGGAGGTGAGGTCTCCCTTTTCATTTTTGATACTATCAATTTGGTTTTCTTCATTCCTTTTTTTTATTAGATTGACCAGTACTTTTTCTATTTTATCTGTTTTTTCAAAGTACCAGTTTCTAGTCTTATTTATTAATTCAATAGTTCTTTTATTTTCGATTTTATTAATTTCTCCCTTGGTTTTTAGTATTTATAATTTAGTTTTCATCTGGGGATTTTTAATTTGCTTGCTTTCTAATTTTTTGAGTTGCATGCCCAATTCATTGATCTCTGCCCTCCCTAATTTGTTAATATATGCACTCAAGGATATAAATTTTCCCCTGAGTACTACCTTGGCCGAATCCCACAGAGTTTGGTAGGATGTCTCATCATTGTCATCTTCTTCAATGAAATTGTTGATTATTTCTATGATTCCTTCTTTGACAAATTGGTTTTGAAGAATCATATTATTTAATTTCCAATTAGTTTTTGATTTTTCTGTCCAGGTGCCCTTACTAATTATTATTTTTATTGCATTATGATCTGAGAAGGTTACATTTATTATTTCTGCTCTTTTGCATTTGTTTGCAATGCTTCTATGCCCTATAACATGCTCAATCTTTGTGAATGTGCCATGTGCAGCTAAAAGAAGGTGTATTCCTTTTTTTCCCTATTTATTTTTCTCCACATATCAATTAAATCTATTTTTTCTAGGACTTCATTCACCTCTCTTACCTCTTTCTTATTTATTTTTTGGTTTGATTTGTCTAGATCTGACAGAGGAATATTTAGATCTCCCACTAGTATGGTTTTACTATCTATTTCCTTCTTGAGCTCTGCCAGTTTCTCCTTTATGAATTTGGGTGCTATGCCACTTGGTGCATACGTATTGAGCAGTGTTATTTCCTCATTGTTTATACTGCCTTTAATCAGGATGTAATGACCTTCCCTGTCTTTTTTAATCATATCTATTTTTACTTTGGCTTTGTCAGAGATCATAATAGCCACTCCTGCCTTCTTTTTCTCATTTGACACCCAAAAGATTTTGCTCAAACCCTGAACCTTAAACTTGTGTATGTCCTCCCGCCTCATATGTGTTTCTTGTAGACAACATATGGTGGGATTTTGGTTTCTAATCCACTCTGCTATTTGCTTCCGTTTTATGAGCGAGTTCATCCCATTCACATTCAGAGTTATAATCATCAGTTGTGCATTTGCTGACATTTTCAAATCCTCCCCCATTCCTACCCCCTTTTTTCTTTTACTTTTTTCCTTTTAAATCAGTGGTTTGCTATTGAGCCACTATCCCTTATCCCCTCCCTTGTTTAACTTCCCTTTCTACCCCCTCCCTTATTTTCCTCCCTCTTTTTGTTTTTAAAGGCCTTATGAATTCCCTCCCTCTTCTCCCCTCCCTTTTTTTGACCTCCCCACTCCCCTGATCCACTTGGTTTATCCCTTCTAACTTTCTCAGAAGGGTTAGATAAGAGTTTTATGTCCCAATGGATAGTATAGCTACTCTTCCCTCTCCGGGTTGATTACTCTGAGAATAAGGTTTGATTATTTCCTCTTAATGCTCTCTTCCTCTCCTTCTTATAATAGTATTTGTCCCCTCTCCCTCCCATGCCCTCTTTGTGTGAAATAGAATATCCTATTTTCCTTATTCACTCAAGTTTCTCTTGGTGTCCCCTACTATTCACCCCCTCTTTCCCATCCCCCATGTCATCTTAGATTATTTAGTGTTTCACCCTCACCCTGTGAATTATTCTTTTGATTACTATATTAGTGAATATTGTAATAGTGAACAGAGTTCACTAAAGAGATTTATACATAATATTTTTCTACATAGGAATACAGATAATTAGATCTTACTGAGTTCCTTAAAAAGGCAAATTTAAAAATTATAAGTTTTCTTTCTTTCCCCTCTGTATCTGATTTACCTTTTCATGTTTCTCTCGATTTTTGTGGTTGGATATCAAACTTTCCATTTAGCCCTGGTCTTTTCTGTGCAAATACCTGTAATTCTTCAATTTTGTTGAATGCCCATACTTTCCCCTGGAAATATATAGTCAATGTTGATGGGTAGTTGATCCGTGGTTGCAGGCCCAGCTCTCTTGCCTTTCTGAATATTGTATTCCAAGCCCTGCGATCTTTTAGCGTGGAGGCTGCCAGATCTTGTGTGATCCTGATTGTTTCTCCTTGATATTTGAATTGTTTCTTTCTGGCTTCTTGTAAGATTTTTTCTTTTGCTTGGAAACTCTTGTATTTGGCAATGATGTTTCTTGGTGTTTTCTTTTCTGGATGGAATGTCGCAGGTGTTCTATGAATCCTTTCAATGTCTATATTGCCCTCTTGTTGTAGGACTTCAGGGTAATTTTGGTGAATTATTTCTGTTAGTATGGAGTCCAGGTTTCTATTAATTTCTGGTTTTTCAGGAAGATCAATTATTCTCAAATTGTCTCTTCTAGACTGGTTTTCTTGGTCTGTCACTCTCTCATTGAGATATTTCATGTTTCCTTCTATTTTTTCAGTCTTTTGACTTTGTTTTATTTGTTCTTGTTGTCTTGAGAGATCATTAGTTTCTAATTGCTCAATTCTAGCCTTTAGGGATTGGTTTTCAGCTATAATCTTTCGGTCTTCGGCTATGTTCTTTTGATTTTCGGCTGTAATCTTCTGGTTTTCGACTGTAATATTCTGGTTTTTGGCTATAATCTTCTGGTTTCAGCCATAATTTTCTGGTATTCCTTCTCAATATGGTCATTTCTGGTGTTCAATTTGCTTATCATTTCATTTGGTTTCTGAGCCTCACTTTCCATTTGCAAGATTCTACCTTTTAAGCAGTTGTTTTCTTGCCATATCTCTTCCATTTTCCTCAAAATCTCAGTTTTGAACTCTTCCATAGCTTGTGAGGAGTTTTCCTTATTTGAGGCGGGTCCAGATGCTTGTTTGTTCTCCTCCTCTGTTTGCTTGGTTGTCTGGATTTTCTCTGTGTAAAAGTTGTCGAGTGTTAAAGACTTCTTTTTCTTGTTGTTAATCTTTCTCTTCTGAACTTCCTGAGACTGGGTAGTCAATTGTTAGCCCAGCAGCTTCTCAGGTTTATCCTCGCGCTCAGGGTCTGTTCACAGTCTTTTGGCTCCTGAGGTCTGAGTTCTGGTTTTTTCCAAGGTCAAGCCCCCTGGTGGACCCCCTTGCTTGATCCTCTGCTGGAGGTTTCTTTACAAGTCTCAGGGCGCTGCTTCCATACTTGTATACCCATCTGCACTGGTTCCCCACTCAGGGTTTCAGAGCTTTAGCTTCTGGCTGTGTCTGCCTCCACCCACGCCTCTGCCCGTGCCTGCGTTCTGAGCCCGTGCTCTGCGCCCTGCGTCTGCTCTCTGTGGCCTGCTCCCGCATTCAGATTTTGTGTGTGTTTGTTAGCTTTTGGGGGTCCTAAATCTTGCTGCTCTCAGGAACAGGCCCCGGAGCTGCCAATGACTCGATGGGTGCCCCAATCTTGCTCTATTTCTTTTTAGCTGGCTTCGGTGCTATAGGTATTGTGTGTGGAGGGGGTGGGGGTGGGGTGGTTGCTCAGCCAGTGATTTAGTATGAGCTGTTTCACCCCTTTATAGCATGGAAATGGCCTCAATTCCACGTACCTTCCACGCTGTGCCCTGTTGTGGGGTTCCTCCGTTCGTCTGGACTTGTTTTTATGTCCCCTTGAGGAGTTTTGTTTGTTTCAGTCAGGAGAGGTTAAGAGCTGCTTCTTACTCTGCTGCCATCTTAACCCGGAACCTTTAACCAATTACTTTTTAATAATGAATGTACTTTGATTACAATATATCATTCAACAGTAGCAACTTTAATAATTAGAAAACACATTACTCACAACCTGTGAGGTAGATAGCACAATATTATTTTTTGGAGCTACCCAAATTAATTTACCTATTTAGCGCCATACCTATCAAATTACCAAAAAACTTGTTTACTGAATTACGAAAAAGTATAACAAATTTCATTTGGAATAACAAAAGATCAAGAATATCAAGGGAAATAATGAAAAAAAATGTGAAGGAAGGGTGCCTAGCAGTACCAGATATTAAACTATACTATAAAGCAGCAGTCATCAAAACAATATGAAACTGGCTAAGAGATAGAAGGGAGGATCACTGAAATAGACTTGGGGTTAATGACGTCAGCAAGACAGTGTATGATAAACCCAAAGAGCCCAACTTTTGGGACATGAATCCACTATTTGACAAAAACTGCTGGGAAATTTGGAAAACAATATAAGAGAGATTAGATTTAGATCAACATCTCACACCCTACACCAAGATAAATTCAGAATGGGTGAATGTCTTGAATACAAAGAGGGAAACTATAAATAAGTTAAGTGAACACAGAATTGTATACTTGTCATATCTCTGGGAAAGGAAAGATTTTAAAACCTGGCAAGAGTTAGAGAAAATCACAAAATGTAAAATAAATGATTTTGATTATATCAAACTAAAAAGCTCTTGTAGAAACAAAAACAATGCAGCCAAAATCAGAAGGGAAACCACAAAATGGGAAAACATCTGTATAACAAAAAAATCTGACAGGGGTCTAATCACTCAAATATACAAGGAGTTAAATCAATTGTATAAAAATGAATAGGCAATTTTCAGATAAAGAAATCAAATGTATCAATAAGCACATGAGAAAGTGTTCTAAATCTCTAATAATTAGAGAAATGCAAATCAAAACAACTCTGAGATATGACCTCACACCTAGCAGATTGGCTAAAATGAAAGAAGGGGAGAGTAATGAATGCTGTAGGGGATGTGGCAAAATTGGGACATTAATGCATTGTTGGTGGAGTTGTGAACTGATTCAACCCTTCTGGAAGGCAGTTTGTAAATATGCTCAAAGGGCTATAAAAGAATGCCTGCCCTTTGATTCAGCCATAACATTGTTGCATTTGTACCCCCAAAAGATCATAGATAAACAGACTTGTAGGAAAATATTTATAGCCACAGTTTTTGTGGTGGCAGAAAACTGGAAAATGAGGGTATGCCCTTCTATTAGGGAATGACTGAACAAATTGTGGTATATGTTTTTGATGGAATACTATTGCACACAAAGGAATAATAAACTGGTGGAATTCCATGTGAACTGAAAAGACCTCCAGGAATTGATGCAGAGTAAAAGGATCAGAGCCAGAAAGACATTGTACACAAAGACCAATACACTGTGGTAAAATTGAATGTAATGAACTTCTGTACTAGCAGCAATGCAATTACTCAGGACTATTCTGAGGGATTTATGGAAAAGAATGCTATCCACATTCAGAGGTAGAACAGCAGGAATGGAAATACAGAAGAAAAACAACTGCTTGAACACATAATTTGAGGTGGACATGTTTGGGGACATAGACTGGAAACTACCACACCAATGCAACTATCAACAATTTGTAAAAAGGTCTTATTCAATGACACATGTTAAAACCAGTGGAAATGCACAAAGCCTATGGGGGGGGTAAGGTTGGGGTGGGGGAGAAGGGGAAAGTAAGAGCATGAATCATGTAACCATGTTAACTTTTCTAAAAAATAAATATTATTAAAGTTTTTTTAAAATGTACTAACTTAAAATCCGCAAATAACCTAAATCATTAGCATAAAAAATAAATAAATAAATAAACTGGGAAACTGCTCAGATCCTTTAATTATTACAGAGTTCTAATAGGATTAATTACCTGTTTTCTATGATAAAAGTTTTAGTTTGTTTTCCAATGTAACAGAATAAAATTATGAAAGAGAGGAACTTTCTAAGGAAAACACATTGGAAAGCTTGAGAAGTAACAAACAGTACCCTGAATAAAAGAGAGGAAACAAATAAAATAAGAAAAAAAATTAAAAAACAGAAATAAAATTAAATTTAAAAAATAAATTTAATTGGAGAGCAAGTAACAGCATAATTGAAGAATAAACAATTAGACATACAATAATATTTCTAATATCAGTCTCAGGTACTAACAATGTTATTTTTTATTATAATTATAAGTTATCAACAAGCTATATAATGTCTTTTTTTTTTTCACTGATCTCAGGATTTGGTTATATGTCGTGAAGGTGAACTGATATTCTTCAGGATTGTGTTAACATAACACAAACTCTAGGAAGGTCTATTTTTGAGTTAGGCTTCAAGTACAACCCCCCCCAAATATTTTTCTGATATTTTAGGACCAGCTTAGCTTAGCTTAGGATATTCTCAGTTTATAGTGATTAATTGTGTAAAGCAAAGCCATGAAGGAAAGCATATATAATCGTGGTTTTTTAATTGATTTTCTATAGAGATGAAAATATGGAATCCTGAACTTATGTAGTAGTAGTAGCAGCAGCAGCAGCAGTTCATAATATTAAGACTTTTCAAGTATTTTACACAGTATTACCTCATTTGAGCCTCACACCTACCAAACTAAGCTAGTGGCTATTATTCTACATAATGTACAAATGAGAAAATTTAGAAAAAAGGACTTAGGGTCATATAACTAGTAAATGTCTATGGCACAATTTTAGATCCAAGTCTTCACTTAAAATCCAGCAATCTCTTCGTTATAACCTGTGATTTTATTGTTTTCTCATTTTCCCTAAATATAGGTAGGGTCTATTTTCTGGGAAGTTGGGGTACCCTCTTAAGTTTCATTCCTTTCTTGATGGTATTCTTAGCTTATTTATTTTAGTTATTATAGTTTACAGATGGTCTGAAGACTCAGAACTTTGAGAGCCCCCCATGCTGATTTAATTGACCCTTGAGATGCTGATAGTTTAAAGACTTTCCTCAACCTTGAGTGTAAGCTGTGGATCTCACTATGAACTTGATCAGGTTAGAGGCTGAAGAAATTCTAGCCCCAAGCTTAGGTTCAAGTATTTTGTCACTGTTTACTTGATCCAATCAGGCACACCCTTGATTGCCCTGTCCTGGAGCTTAGTTTTGGGCAAAAAGATGGGGGGTAAGGGGAGTATTAAATGTGTCCTCATGCCAAACTGTAGATTATGTCCTCATTTAAGCCCAGACTGGGATTCCTGTCTCAGCTCTGGGTCCATACAGATCAGCCTGCCACAGCCCAGATTGCCTTTGGACTTCTCCACAGGTTTGAAATTTTAAGAGGTATAGGATGACTAGGACCACTATTTGCCCAGGCAGGATCTCAGCATCTCAATATTAGCTTAGATTTATATTTGGAAACTGTGATAGCAGATGTGGGGTGGAGTTGCATGACTTGCTCCTTATTTCTTCCTATAGCCTCTTGTTGGTTCTGCTCTCCTCTCACCCCAGTGCCCCAAATTTTGCCTGCCTACCTTTTGAATTTTTCTTTTCTTGAAAGTCATCTAAATTTTTTTGTTTCCTATTTGAGTGCTCTGTCATCCATTCTTCAAAGCTTAGCTAAGCTGCCACCACATCATTAAGAATCTTCTGATACATTGAATTATTAATACTCTCTTCCTCTACAAATACTAATTTATTTACATCTTATATTCTTTATTCAGAAAGAAAGCTTCTTGAGTTCAGAATCTGCATTTCCCTTAGAAAAATAAAAATTCCTAAACTCTACAGTGTTTTAATAGCAGAAACTTAAATGATTGTTGAATTTAATTCATTCATGCAAATGTCAAAGTTATAACTAAATTATCTATATTTTCATAAGGATTTTATAATCTATTTTTAGCTAAAATCATTAGCAGTTGATCAGGATACATGGTAGTTGTAGTGAAACAAGAAAGTGAGGGAAGCAAATTTAAAAAATATGTTGCCAAATTCATAAGAAATTTAAAAATAATATTATATTCACAGTATACATATGTGTATATACATACATATACATACATACATACATACATATATATATATATATATATATATGTATATATATATATATATATATGATGTGCATCTGTATAATTAAAATTGGGTGGCCAAATGTCATAGTTAAAAATTTGCTTTAACTAAGATAATAATGGTTAAAAAAAGAATTGTGGTCTCTGTTTATAAAAAATTAAAAATTAAACTGTGAGTATGTTAGTAACTTTAGTAGCTTTATTATAGCAGGATAGAGAGAGAAAAGAGGGAAATGTAGGGAGGAGGTAGAAAATATTACCTAGCTAAATACCCTATAATTGCAAATCCGAAGAAATCCAGCTCAACACCAACAAAGCCTCCCTAGGGTCCCAGTCTCCAACCAGGAGTCAATGTAGTCTCTTCAGCAAGAGTCTTACCAGCACAGGATCAATCTCCAACCCATTAGTCCAAGGCAGAAAAATCCCTCCAATGCAGAAGTCCTCCCTCAGCAAGAACCACCAAGGCAGTAGAATCAATCAGAATGCCCTTGGCTGTCTTTTATAAGCAGTTTTTTCCATGTCACTTCCTGTCTCTCTGGTTTCTCCTTTCTTTCACTGTGGGCTGGTCTATCATATCTCAGCAGCAAATAAAAGTCTCTCAATATGCCTAGCACAGCCCAGGGAAGCCAGTGCTTGTGGTCTTTTAGGACTAAGTGTTGATGACTAAATAAGTGTGAACACTCTTTGTTACTTACTAAATAGGGGTACTTTGACTTACTGAGTAGAGGTACTTCAAGTTCCTGATTGATTAACTTAAAATAAACAAAGGGAATAAAAAATTCCCCAACTCTCATTCTTTTGGGAGATGAACCTGTTGGAATCTCCCTGATTTATGTGCTTAGTTTCCCCAATGAAGCATTTCAAATTTCCAGCTTATACCTCTAAAGATTTTCTACCTAAAGGTGCAAACAATACTACACTTTCTAAGGGGAAATTATAATAGTTGGAGATAAGAGGGAAATAAAAGAGGAAGAGAGCAAAACCAATGATTGGTAGGTGCATTGACAAAAAGCCAATTAGGGGGCAGTCCCCTTTGGCATAAGAGTTTACATTCAAAAAAATGCGTTTAATCCAATTCAGGTTAATTCACTACATCACAATGTTCATTCTGGATCTTCTGGTGCAGTGTTTGGTTTCCACAGGCTTCTTTATGACATCTTCTTTAAAAGAGTTCACTTTCTTAATTTGGGGAGTTAGCAAGCTTCTTTTCCTGAAATATACTTCAAAAAATTTTTAAATCTTGGATTTTATGAAAATTATACATAGCTATATATGTGTATATATTTGTGTGTTTGTGTGTAGACATATTTGTGTATATACATATGCATGTGTGTGTGTGTGTGTGTTTCTGTGTGAGGTATAGTTTTCAAGATAATTTTATTCCTAAATTCTAATTTTGCCACTAATATGACCTTGCATAAACCACCTATATTCTCTGGGCCTAAGTTTTCTCATTAGCAAATTAATGTAATAATCACTCTTTCACAGAATTCTTGAGAATTGTGATGAGAATGAGAATGAAAATGTGATGAATAATTTTCAGCCAATCTGAAAGAAAAAAATGAGGCAAAGCTCTAAGCCAACAAGGTTTATTGAGAGAGATTACTGTCTCAGCAAAGCTGGACCATTTTGTTTCCTTCCACCTAAGACAGTTTAATGAGAGTTTTCTCACTTTTTTATACCATAACATTAAATTATTCAAGATTCTACTCCAACAGAAAACCATCAGTCCTATATATATCTCTACAAGGCATAATTCTGTCCTTGGTATCTTTCTGTCCAGTTTATCCCCATGTGTCATGAAGCATCAAGTCTTCTGCTCAGAGGCCACAACCTATAGATCTTTGGGTTAGAAGGCACATGTCTGTTTAGCTATATCCTATTGCAAAATACTGGTTTGCTGTTTTATAGGAACTTAAAGAAAAGATAGCTAATATGAGGTTACTGAGAATATAGCTAAATACATTATATTTGGTTTGCTTAATAACCTTATTAAATATAGTTACAATAATTCTATTAGTCACCAGTCAATCATTATCCTAGATTAATCACTTCCTCTAGCTAAATATTCACTAATTCTAATATTTGGGATCATATTTAAAAAAGAGTCAAGGTGTCAGGGATTCTCATTTTCTTCAGAAAAAATATGTAAATATACTCTTGTAGGAAGGCAAAGTCTGAGACTGCATTGAACAAAGCTCTGGAGATATGGAAAGTAAAAAGCCTGAGACCCTATTAAGCACAAACCTGAGCCATAGAGCAGCTGAAGGCTGTCATGTATCTCAATTTTTCACTCTGAGGCCTGTAGCACAAATTTTCCCCTCCCTCTCATCCTGCAAAATCACTGATGTATGCATTTCCTTGGGAATCTAAACTATGCTCTTACACATTAATTAATTATCTTTCTTTTTCTTTTTAATTTAAAAAAATTTTTGGAAAAATTTTTCATGGTTACATAATTCATGTTCTTTATCTCACCCCACTAAAAAACACCCCCACCCCTAGCCAATGCACATTTCCACTGGGTTTTCCATGTGCCTACTGATCAAGACCTATTTCCATAAATTGATAGTTGCACTGGGGTGATTGTTTAGACTCAATATCCCCAATCATAACCCCATCTGCCCATGTGATCAGGCAATTGTTTTTCTTCTGTGTTTTTACTCCCAGAGTTCTTCCTCTGAATGTGGATAGCATTCTTTTTCATAAGTCCCTCATCATTGTCCTGGATAATTGCATGGCTGCCAGTGGAGAAGCCCATTACATAGGATTGTACCAGAGTGTATCAGTCTCTGTGTATAATGTTTTCTTGGTTCTGCTTTTTTCACTCTGCATCAATTCCTGGAGATAGTTCCAATTCATATGGACTTCCTCCAGTTCATTATTTCTTTGAGTCCAATAGTATTTCATCAACAGCAGATACCACAATTTGTTCAGCCATTCCCCAACTGAAGGGCATACCCTTGTTTTCCAGGTTTTTGCCACTACAAAGAGAGAGGCTATAAATATTTTTGTACGTCTTTTTCCTTATGATCTCTTTGGAGTATGAACCCAGCAGTGGTTGGATCAAAGGGTAGACAGTCATTTAACACCCTTTGGGCATAGTTCCAAGTGATTGTTTTAATTTCATCTTCATTTGAGGTGAGGTCTCCCTTTTCATCTTTGATACTGTTAATTTGGTTTTCTTCTTTCCTTTTTTTATTAGATTGACTAGTACTTTGTCAATTTTGTTTTTTTAAGTACCAGCTTCTAGTCTTATTTATAATTCAATAGTTCTTTTAATTTTGATTTTATTAATTTCCCCTTTAATTTTTATGAACTCTAATTTAGTTTTATCTGAGGATTTTTAATTTGCTTGCTTTCTAATTTTTTGATTGGCATGCCCAATCCATTTCTCTTTGTCATGAATAATATTAAAGAATTTAAAATGTGAAATAAAATATATTACAAAAGTTTTATATTTTCTTTCCCAAAATGGCTTCAAATTTTGACTTTTGATTCCTTTATCACATTAATAACCTTGTACAAGGTTATCTAATATCAAAATTATAAATTCCATTAAAGAAATAATAATAGGTAAAATTATATGGTATTTGACATAAACCAACTATAGTATTAAAAGAAAAATTAAACATACCAGATTTTAAGTAAGGACTTTTTTTATGAAGGCCAACTAACAATTATAATTATTATCATCATTATCATCATTACTCATGTTGAGTTCTAATTCAGTAAATGTAAACCCCAATCGGAAAACACTTCGCCGTTAATGAGGTCCTAGTATGATTTAGTTTCAGTACCTAACTAAAGATGAATTTATAATCATTATGCCTATAACCTTGTTGCTTCCTTTCAAAGAGGTGCACTAGTATTTATTTTCTACAGAAAAGCCTAATAAATTATTTTTGTCATAGTAATCACCTCCTGAAAGCTATCTGACCTAAGAAATCTTCAAATAAGCACTCTCATCCCTTTCCCCCACCAAAGCTCTGGAGTCAAGAAATTCCAGCTAAGGAATTGGATACTGGCAGAGAATGGCTCACTTAAAGTTCCAGAAAGGGTAGAAGTGAGGGACAGTTTCACAGAAACAAAGAACTAATGGAGCATTTTTCAATTTATACAATATAATAAAGCATTGAAGATCCAAATAACCAAAATGCATATAGTTTTTGAGGAAAAGAGAAAAGAAAATCTCTTTATTCACCTTCCGCCATACTGATAACATCCTGAGGTTCCTTTTTGTGGAAGACAGTTATTAATGAGATGTATTCCTGTGACAAAAAGTTTAGCTTTAGTGTTTTACAAGCTTTAAGAAAATAAATTTCCTGAATCCAGGGCACAGCCTTTGAAATATCAATCCATGCCTTTCATTCTAGCTAGACAATTTACATAAAGTGTAGTGATTTTCCTGGTGGGGGAAAGAAAAAATGAGGCCCATTTTAAAATCCTTTACCATTGTCTCCTATTAAACTTCTTAAATTAACATCTTTCCCTCTCTACTTTTTATCATTCTTAAAGACTTTTCTTTTCTCTTCTTTATTCCTGTACTGAGCTCTCACACTTTATTCTCTTTTTAGACTTAAAAACAACAAACAACACACACACATATATATAGGAGACAAAATTTTCTTGAATAGCCTATTTCAAGATTAGGGAGTGGGTCCAAGTCTACAAAATTTACCTCTCCTCTCTAAGGAGGGGCCCATTCTTCAAGAAGTAATCTTGAGAACATACCTTCCTCACAAGGAAGCCACTTCTATTGAAAGGCATCTACAACAAAAACCCTATTTATTTTGAGAACCTCTTTCCCAAAAATGACCTTCACCTCAGGAGTATACTCTCCCCATCTCTCGATGATTTTCCCACAATATGAGAATGGGTAAGTCAACCTAAAATTATCTTTGATTAAAAGAAATACAGCTACAAAATTATACATTTAATAAAACCTGAAGAGACCACATGGAAAAGACATAACTTTTACCCATAGAGAATCAGGAATAGGGAGGGACCTCCACTACACAGAGTGTTTCCCTATTAGAAAAGGAATAGCTCCATGTAGAAAAGGGCCTCCATCTGGGCTCCTTTTGGTAGTGAAATTTTTCTGGTAAGGAAAAAAAAAAGATTCATTATTCCTTCATGGTCAACCAAACTTTTTTTTTTTGTAAGAATATTAATTTATTGATAAAGCTAACATAAACTAATAGAGTGCTAGGTCAGTGACTTCCTCAATGATCAAAGATTCCAAAGGTACTTTAGAAAGATCTATAAATCCAGTTTGGGAGCTCTTTATTCAGTCCTTTCTTATTATAGGTCAAGACATCTCTGATTGGTGAACAGTTAGTGAGGAGGTTCTCCTTGCTCCCATAGTTAATGAGGACACATAGTAAGGAAGAGGCTTTATCAATTAACCAAATTTTATGGGTAGGGGTGGCAAATATTCCCAAGGCTTCCCAAGAGCAAAGGAGATAGACTCATGTCTTTGTAGTCCAGGACACTCACACAGTTATTCCCTGATCTAAGACTGCTATATAGGAATAACACAGTAAATAATATATGTGTACATATTTTTTTCACATAATTTTACATTAAATTATATTCTAAGACAAATTGTATTTTAATCACATCATGTTGAAGTTTTCACTGGAATCTTTAAGGCAACTCTCATAAAAGACTCTTTAAACTGAACACAGTTTAACTAACCATTAATCATCTTTTTGACTTATTTAATATTTTAGACATATAGAAAATTTAATAGGGTTACTATTCCCTGTCAATTTCTTTTGCTAGATCTTCATCCAGATCATGACATCTAACCATAGGTATCTCACCAGGTTCTTTCATGGACCCTTTTTTCTTCTCCAGGTAATTTCCACTGGGTTCCTTATCTGAAAGGGCACCTGAAATTCCGAGGGTAAATTGCTAGGGTAAATCAAATAGGATTTAAAAATCACCCATCTTTAAAAGAAGCAAAATAAGTTTAGAGAAACAGAAAAGAAAATCAGCAACATGTGACTTTTAGCACAGGAATTCTTTCCCTAAGTATTTTTGGACAGTTTGATTTCATAAAAGCCTAGCAGAATAGGTCTGCTTATATGCAAAAAGAAAAATATGAACATTTGTTACTAGAAGAGCATCCCAGTAATTACATTTTCACAGCAAACTTAATGCCAGTAATATAAATATATTATTAAATAATATAGAACCCATTAATAAACTAATCCTTTTAGGAAAACAAAAAGAATAAAATGCCAATCATTTAAACATTCAAGCAATTAACAAATGAAAATCTTGCAGAATTTAATCTTTAGCAGATAAGCAATCAAAAAGCAAAAAAAAAGTATGCTGTTTACTGGGGAAAAAAACAATTATACATTCACTCCTTTAAAAAATGGTCACATTTTTCCAAACTTTTACAGAAAGCATCACAGAAATAAAGTCCCAGGCAGATATCTCCAAGGTTTTCTACTCTAGAAAAGGACCCAGTTTTATTACATATAAGGTACGGCATTTAACAAAGCTAATCCCAACATTTATTATGAGGGCATTTGTGTGTGGCTCAAAGAGAAAAAAATGACATTTTCTATCTACTCTCTCCCCACATTTCTAAGGAAACCACTTTCTTCAAGGAAAGAAAGTAAGAAGTTGGAACCAGAAGCTTATCCACCGTGAACTCTTCAGAGAGAGGTACCTGACTAAGATTACATTTAACTGCTATCTTAATTATTATTAGTCTAGGAAGCGTATTTTTCAGGTTCAAGTTAAGGTTCTGTTCATGGTTTATTATTAGGGAAAGGAAAACCCCAAATTTTATATGCAAGGCTTGGATTCTTTTTCACCAAATACCAGTTTCACAAAAACAAAAACAAACAAAAAAAAGACAACAACAACAACAACACATCTAATGAATAGCAAAGAAACCCAATTATCCAAGTCAATAATGAGACAGAAATAAGAGAAAGCAACGTAGGAGAACATATAACAGAAAACAGACTAAAACATCTTTATCATTAGGAGAACAGTAACTTGGCTCAAAGAAGAGTGTCCCATATCTCATCTAAGGGGAAATTTCCTTGAAGTCTATAGTACAGCATGCTAGGATAGGGGAATTATGGAGAACAGTATCTCTGCTCATTTTGACTTCTTCCCAGAGTTAGATTCTAGCTTCAGCAGTCTGTAATGGGGTTGTCATCAACTACATTTTCTCTGTGAGAAGAGAAGCATTCTGCATCTTCTGAACTGAAAGACTAAAAAGACTCAAAGAGATTGAAGAGACTTAAAGCAACTGAAGAGCACTCTACCCTCTTGCTCTCAAAGATTCCACTACTCTTTTTAAACAGTTCAGGGTATTATTATTCACTAATGCAGAGAAAGTACCATACCAATTGTGACTTAGATTACATAAGTAACTTGAATAACTGTACTTAGAATGCAATTCCTTCTCAAATATACTTTTTACAATTCTTTATTCCTTCAAGAAAAGTTCAAATGCCACTTAAAAGAGTTGTCTCCCAGTCATTCCAACTCTTAGTGCTTTTCCCTCAAAGGTTACTTAGATTAAGGTTATGTAGATTTCTCCCCAAATTATTATAAAAACTCCTCAAGGGCAAGAATACTTTTTTATAGTTGTTGATGTGTTTGTTTTTGTTTGTTTGTTTGTTTCCCTTGTATCTGCAGTGCTTAGTACAGTGGTCAGTACATGAAATAATTATTCAATGTTTGTTTTTATGATTGATTACCAAATTGTTTCTCCTTCCCTTCACTTTTCCTTTTCTTCTTCTCTCTCTCTATCTGTGTCTGTCTCTCTGTCTCTGTCTGTCTCTGTCTCTGTCTTTCCATGCATATACACATTTTAGGATTTAGTTCTCTTAACCCAAATAAAAACAGAACCAACAAAGTAGTTACAAAAAAATAAATCTTTCATAAGGACAAAGGATACAATACTCGTATGGCTAACACCGAGTCATGAAAACTAACAACATTACACTGCAGTAAGCTCTGAGAATCTTGGAATGTTGCCTCTTGGAAAATGCATCAGTATTGGAAATTTCCTTTATGAGAGTTTCCAATGAACTGAAGAACTTGGGGTCTTATGGACACTTTAGGAAGTATAGGAAAGAAAGGACAACTGATTGACTAACTTAGAGGTTAGGAAAGGAGGATTCTAGACAGGAGATGTACTATCTTGGAGCAATCTAGATATGCTGGGTGAAACTTCCAAGACAAAAAGGTATACAAAAAAGGTATTTAAGATTATATTATGGGGGCAACTGGGTAGTGGATTGAGAGTCAGGCCTAGAGATGGGAGTTCCTAGGTTAAAATCTGGCCTCAGACACTTCCCAGCTGTATGACCCTGGGCAAGTCACTTGACCCCCATTGCCTACCCTTACCACTCTTCTGCCTAGGAGCCAATACACAGAAGTTAAGGGTTTAAAATAATAATAATAAAAAGATTATATTATATCTGCTAATATTATCTAGTTGAGATCAATGGCTACTTAAAGGTTTATAGTTCAGTCTAGGACAAATCTATTAATCCTACCTCACCTTTCAAAATGATTCTAGGGTGATCCATAGGACATTTCATAAGACAAGGCTTTCAGTGCTAAAAAGGATCTTAGATATAATTTATCTCATTATACTCAGAAAAAAATTAGAGAAGTCATTAAGGGAAGTCAAATGAAATAACGTTTAAAAGGGATGTCAACCTGGAAGATATAACATAATTGTTAGGATGATCAATTATGAAATATTTAGCTACCAAGTTCAAAGGCCCAAGATAAAAAATGCTATCCAACTCCAAAGATGAATTGATTAACTCTGAATGTGAATTAAAGATTACTTTTCAAATTTTCTTTTTCTTGGTTCTTTTTGTCTGTGTTTCCTTTTACAATATAACCAACATGGAATTTTTTTTGCATGACTTCACGTGTATAATAGAAATAAAATTGCTTGCTTTCTCAAGTAAGCATGAGGGATAGGTGTGAGAATGGGAATTTGAAAATTTAAAAATAATGTTTAACTTTTTGCATATAATTGGGAAATAGTTAATGAGATGTCAGAAGTGAAATTCTCTCACTCCAGTGTTGCTTTCTTCAATATCATCTCTCATTGACTTAAAGACCAAATACCAATGAGTAAATTCAGGTATAGACAAGCCCTCAGAGAAAGGAAGTTAAAGAACCAAGGAGTCAACAAGACAGGAAACTGATTCCACAGGCACTTCCCCCTGGGTGACCCAGGCAAATTAAGAAACCATGATTGGTTCCTTAGATGGGATGTGTGAGAGTTAGTGGGTGGAGAAAAGGGCTTATAAACTGAGACCAGCAGGAAGTTGAGGTCTTTGGCAATGTGAATGGAGGAGCAGAGGGGACCCTTGCTGGGTTGCAGCTACAGGCCCACTATGGTGGCCAATATATTAGAAAGCTATATATCTCTATACCTTTCTCCTACTTTTCTCTCTCTTTACTACTTTTACTACTTCAATTTAATGAAGTTATTAAACTAAAGCAGCTAAAAATTGAAACATAATTTAAAATATTACAGTGATAAATAAAAAATATATAAAGGTGCCACCTTTTGAACACAGTTTCTATATTGAATAAGAAAGAGGAATATAAAATAGGCCATTTTATCTCTTCAATAATCATATATATATACATATATATAT
>NC_058132.1:536984420-537030190 GCF_016433145.1 Gracilinanus agilis
CACCTTCTGATGTTGGCATACTTAAATCAGCTGTCCCTGTCCAAATTAAAACAAAATCTAGCCCACCTTCTTCCATTCTTCAGTATCCTCTCTCAAAGGAGGCAATAGAGGGCATTACCCCAGTGATAAATTCACTAATTGACCAAGGCATCATAATTCCCTGTAAATCTGAATAAAATACTCCAATCCTGCCTGTTAAAAAGCCAAAATTGGGGCCTGATGGCAAGCATCTCTATCGATTTGTCCAGGACTTGAGGGCAGTGAACAATCATGTTATAAAGAGACACCCTGTAGTCTCCAATATAAATACTATCATTTCTTCTATTCCTAGCACAGCTACATACTTTACAGCAATAGGCTTGTGCTCAGCCATCTTTTCCATACCTATACATGAGGACTCCAGACATATCTTTGCTTTCACCTGGAAAGGGGACATGGGCATGTTTGCCCCAAGGGGATATCGAAAGCCCGACCCTTTTTGCACAGATTTTGAGCCAAGACACAGACAATATTATATTTTAAAACAGCAAGTTAATTAAATATGTAGATGATTTACTCTTGGCCTCACCAGATGCCACAACATGTCAAGAAGATAGTAAACATCTTCTTTTAGAATTACATAAAAGAGGCCACAAAATCTCAAAAGAAAAGATTCAGTGTTGTCTCCCTAAAGTGCAATATTTAGGATTTATTTTAACTGCTGGGTCACATTTAATTTCTCCACAATGTATTGAAAGTATCCAAAACTTACATGATCCTACCACTAAAAAACAATTGAGGGCAATACTTGGAGCAACAGGATTTTGTCGGCAGTGTATCCCCTGCTATGGAGAAATCACTTGTAGCACTCAAAAAAAAACACAGTCCTTGAACCACTTAAATTGGAAAAGGAACACTGAACAGCTCTTTCAAATTTGAAACGTGCTATTCTGTCTTCCCCTGCTCTCGATATCCCAAATTATGAGAAACCATTTATTTTATATGTCCATGAAAGGAAAGGAGTAGCCTTAGGTGTTCTAACTCAACTTTTGGGACCTGATCAATGCGCAGTAGCCTATTATTCAGCCCAGCTGGACCCAGTAGCTGCAGGAGCACCACCATGCCTTAGATGAGTAGCTGCCACAGCTTTATTAGTGATGAAATCTGCTGATTTGGTACTAGGATGCCCACTGATCATAATGTGCCCTCACGAGGTAGAGGCATTGTTATTAAGACATAGAACTCAGGCATTTACTGATCAAAGGATCACGAGATAGGAGATAACCCTATTGAATAATGAACATATCACATTAAAAAGCTGTGGAGCTCTTAATCCTGCAACCTTACTCCCTGATTTGCCAATTTCTGGAGAACCTTTACATGATTGTACATCTTTGGTGTCCACTGTTGATAAACCTCATAATAATTTACTGGACACCCCTTTGGATGATCATGATTTATTATTATTTATAGATGGTTCTTCTTTTATGAGAGAGGGTGTGCTCTATATAGGAGCTGCAGTAGTTATAGAAGGGATACTCTATGGTCAGCTTCCTTACCCTCACATGTAAGTGCACAAGGTGCAGAACTCACAGCTTTAAAAGAGGCTTGTATCATTGCACAGAACAAAAGGGTCACAACTTACACAGACATTTGGCATATGTCATGCTTTTGGCATGTTATGGCTTCAAAGGGGATTCTTAACATCAGCTGGAAAGTGTATTGCCAATGCAGACCTTATCACTGAACTTCTTTCTACCATCCAACTCCCTGAAGCCATAGATGTTGTTCACTGCTGTGCTCACACAGGTGGCACTGACCCTGTCTCTAGGGGAAATGATCGAGCAGATGGTGCAGTCAAACTAGCAGCTTTAGAAGGACCTGAGTTAATAATGCCACTAATAATTACTGATAATTTGGATCCATCCCTTTCTTATAATGACAAGGAAGTGGGAAAATGGAAGCAGAGATTTAAAGCAAAACAGATAAATGGAGTATGGGTGGCATCCGAAGGCAAGCCCCTGCTCCCTAGGGCTTTCTATAACCAAATTTGTCACTCCATCCATAAACATGGTCATTTTGGCACCTGAGGCATTGTAGACTCTGTTAAAAGAGTATGGATAGCACCTGGAATAACTATAATTGCCTCCAAAATATGTAGGGCTTGTCCCACCTGCCAGGCCTTTAATCAACACACTTTTCAAGAAAAAAGCTTTTGGTGGACATCCTCTAGCTTACACACCATTTGAACATTTGCAAATTGATTTTATCTCTATGCCAAAAGCTGGACACTATAAATTTTGTCTGGTCATAGTCGATCAACTGACCAGGTGGCCTGAAGCATTTCCTACTGCTCAGGCCATGTTGGCTTTTGTTGCCAAAATCCTTTTGAAAGAGATTACTCCTCGATTTGGCCTGCCAGCACGTTTTGATTCTGATAGAGAATCTCACTTTACTGACTCAGTCTTATCACAAATTTATTCAAGTTTTGGGATAACTCCTAAATTTCATGCACCATATCATCCCCAGGGCTCTGACGAAGTTGAAAGGATGAATAAGGAACTTAAAACTATGATTGGCAAATTATGCACGGAGACCCGTTTGAAATGGCCTGAAATTCTACCTCTGGCCTAATTTTATCTCAGAAGTACACCCAGAGTTGATTTACACAACTCACCATTTGAGACACTATTTGGAAATCCACCTATTCAGGCATAACCATTTGACCCTGCCTATACTTTATTGTTAGAAGGGGATACAACCTTTGCCACTTATATCAGACAATTACAAACAAAATTGCGAGAACTCCACAATTCTGGAGCTGCTGTTCAAGCAGGCCCCTTAGACTTCTCACTTCATGATTTGAACCCAGGTGATAGTGTGTACATAAAGAATTTCAAACATACTGGGTCAATTGAACTTGCTTATGATGGATCATTTCAGGTCCTATTAACTACACCAACAGCCATTAAAATTGGGGAGAGGGACTTATGGATTCATTGCAGTCATGTGAAATGAGTACCCTCTATTGATAATGAATAATTCTCTGTACTAAGTACTATTACCTGCACCTATTATATTTGACTATTGATTGTATTTGACTATTGTGATAAGATTGCTCTATTGCTGGATTTGCACTATTTTGTTGCACTTTATTTGATTGATCCTTGTACTTGAATGTTACATATGCTACCTCATAGCAAAATATCTATATTCATGACTTATATTGACCTGATGTGCCTTTCAAAACATTTTATGCCTTTTGTCATTCCTTTTGTACTTTCTTGGATGTATTATTATTTTATATGCCTCAGTTGCACCCACATTGCTTTGTCTACCTCATTTGCACTCACACTGGATTGTGGCAAGTTAAGGAGGGAATGAATCTTATCTCTTGAAAATTAATCTCTATTCTTTACCTCTGTGATTGTGTAAAACCACATTTTTTGTTGGTTTTTCTTCCTACATGTGCAATACAGTATTTGATTTTTTTTCTTTTCTCTCACTTTTTACATTTGAAGCATGTCACCAGCATTAAGTAGACTCTTGACTGTTTTGATTTTTGCAATAAGAATAAGCTAAGATGTCCATTTTCCTAGCATATAAATTTATACCCCAAAACCTTTGGACTATAGAAACCTGCCACTAGTCAATTAACTATTATGAGACTTTTGCTTGATGACTATGTCTAATCCAAGGAAAATTGGACCACAAAGGAGCACAGAGTTTTAACCTGCGAAGTGCAAATGAGCACATAAAGGAAAGAGACTGAACTAATCCTACAGGGATTGATGACATTCTACTCAAAGACTTAATCCTGTGTGAGACTTAAGTTTGCAAAGCTTAGCATATGTTAAGATGTAGGACTTCCTTGTACATCACTCGATATCAAGTACTGGACATCAAATTTTCTGGCTCCATTATCTCTGAAGTGAAGAAAAGAATTGAGCCGGGAAATGCTATTTCCCATTTGTCTGGAGAGCTAGCCTCTTTTTTTCCATTTCTTTAATGATGTGACAATTTACTGTAGTCCAGGCTGTTAAATTGTGTTAGTGAGTGATTATTGTTATAAAGCTTATGGGACATAGATTGCTACAGGAAACTGTTTTGATTTGTGAATTTTTTCCCCTTTTTTCTTGTTGCTAGAATTTTTTCCTTTCACATTTTTTAAATATCCTGTATTTTCCTCAGAGGTTATTTTTTTTTCTCTTTTCTCTTTTCCCTTTTTATTTTTCTTTGGACTTTTTGGTGTTTTGAGAATTGATTCATATACCTTACGCCTTGATCATGTATTCCTGTGTGATTCCCATGTGTATCCCTGTATTTTTCTCAGGGGGGAAATGTAAAATTGTTCACCTCCTGGGGAATTATGTTATTTCTGTAAATTTGGACTTGAATTTGACCCTAATTTAGAACAGAAGACTACCTCCCAGAATCCATAAGACTCCATGAAGATGCATGCAGAGACCACACACTGCACTGAAGGAACCAGAGTGAATCTTGAGACATGGCGAATTTGAATTTTGGGGGGTTGAATGTATTTATTTTGAATGGATACTTTATGCCAGAAAAGGGGACTGCACCCTAAATGGCTTATTGTCAATGCACCGAACATTGGTTTTGTTCTTTCTCCCTTTTATTTCCCTTTTATCTCTGAATTATGGTAAACTTTAATTTGATTATGTTTTCATGATCCATTGGGGAGACTTGTCTCCCAAAAGATCACAGGGGGAATGTAAAGTTGAAAAGACCTTGTACCCTTTTAAAAACTACATTAGCCAAACTCCCTTTCACCATACCCATAATTCCTTAAGCCTTTTCCTATTGGTTGTGGGTTTCACGTGCTGTTTTTGATATGGTTGTTGTGGGCATGGTTACAGGACTTTTTTGGAGAGGAGGTGGAGTGGTAAGGTTGAGTTGAGACTCTTTCCCTGCACTTTAAATAAAATCCTTATAAATATCATACTTTGGAGGCATTGAATATTATTTTTGAAACTTACAAAATAGACTATTTCTTAACCAGCGTCAGAGAATCTCTACTGGAGAGAGACCATACAAATGTAATATTTGTGGGAGAGCCTTCATTGGCCAGACACAATTTAAGCAGCATTACAGAAGGTATAGTGGAGAATGACCCTATAAAGGTAATGAATGTGGGAAAGCCTTTACTGAGACTCCTTTTCTCAGAAGACATGAGAAATCTTATACTGGAGAGAGACCTTGTAAGTATGATAAATATGAAACGACTTATAGGCTGAGAAGATCTTCTGCAACATCAGAGAATCCATTCTGAAGACAAACCCTATGAATATATTGAATGTGGAAAGCCTTTGCTTACAGAACATGCCTTACTCAACATGAAAGAAATGTAATAGATAAAAACTCTATGAATCTGTGAAAACTTCCTATCAGATTACATACCTTGCCCAACATCAGAGAAGTACTAGAAAGAAATCCTATGAACGTACTGAATGTAGGAAAACTTTCACTTACAGTGCCACCTACATCAGACATTAGAAACTTTACAATGGAGAATAGCCATGTTAACAAAGGAAAAACTGCTTTTAATTCCTAACTTTATTTAGATACTCAAGAGTCAGGATGCCATGATTTGTCATTAACTGAGATTTCATCTGGAGTTGAAAGACAAAAGTCCTTTTTTTCCACTGTATTTTTCTCTCTTTAGGTATTTTGGCTGCCATAGCAGAAACTTCCATGTTGAGTACATCTGAGTGGGAAATGTGTTATTCTACAAAGGGAAAATACAACCATTTATCCTAGGCATTACAAAGAAAATTTTATTAAAAGAACTGAACCTCATTCCTTAAAGGAAACACTGTAACTTAATAACCTTTTAAAACAGTGGAAATGAAAAAAATATATAATTTTCATACTTATAACAAGCCATGTTAATTGAAAAAACTATAAAAACAAAACTCTAAGCCACATTTTTTTTTGTTTGCATTTACATAGCTATAATTGGAGGCTGCATTCCTAACAGAAGAATTGATGGTAAACTTTTCATGGAAATGGCAGACTTTAATAATAAAAAATATGTGAAAAATATTTACAAATCAAGCTGAACTAAATCCCCAAAAAGCACTATCAAACTGTAAAGAAAATTGTAAATTTAGTGAAAATTACTTGAAAATTGAGTCCAATTATCCTGCTTTTTAAGGTGAAAGAAAACTTGAATTTTATGTGACAATTTTTATAAGCTTTTTTATTTGAGGAAGGGACAGTATTTTTTAAGCCAAGTTATTGCTTAAGATTTGAATAGATCACTGAAGTCTGCGAGCAATAAGAGACATGCTTTGTTGACTGAGAATGAATTGCAAATTGTAAGCCAATGAAATTGCTTGAGCCACTCTGTTCATGTTGGTAAAACTCAAATTAACTGGAAGCTTTCTTGAATTATAGACTTCATTCTTCTCAATAAATTATGAAGGAAGTGATTTCTTAAGTTGTGATTCCTGGACCTAAAGAAAATCATGAATTAGGCCAGACATAGAACCCTTTAAACTTTATATACTATATAGTACTTAGCTGGTTTAGTGTGGGACTAAGTGATTCTCTTTCATACTTATAGTATCTTGCATATTGTCTTTCTGTTATTACTGAGAACCTGCTTATTATCTTTCTGTTATTACTGAGAACCTGTTGTTAGTAAACATGAAACATTTATTGAAAAGATGGTGGAATGAAAGGGCTCAGATATATGCTCTTTTCAATATCCTCAGGAATTTAGCTTGGTTAATTAGTTTTAGTAGTAGAAATAGTTGTGACTTTAACAAAATATATTCATTCCTTTTGGATGATAGTAGCAAAAAAAGTTTTTAATGGCAGTATAAATTGAACTTGAGTTTTAACAATAAGTAGTCACAGTAAGAGAATGCCTGCTACCCTAGCTAAGCATGTATGTCTTAGTAAACCGACTACTTGGTGATGAATGATCTGGCCATGACAACTCATGAAACAAAAATGTAAAATGATCCAAGTCCTATTTGACATTCTTACATTTCTGTAGTGATACTTGAAGAGTATTTTAAAAGGGGAAAGAAGATAATAAAAATCACAAATTTTAAACCAATAAAATTTAACTTGGTCTTTGGCACTCTAAATATAAGGGTCTTCTATAAGGATAATGAGTGGACAAGCTATAGGAGGAACTGAATTCAATTATTGTTGATATTCTCAATATAAACACATTTTTAGTGAAATAAAAGAACGACTTTCAAGTTTTAATTGGAATGGTAGTTAAAGAAAAAAAGAATCCTTAAAAAGTATTTTCAGAGTTTTTAAGTGAGGAATTTATATTTTCACATCTATAAAAAAGCATATTTTCAAGAAACTATTTCTTCCTTGAATATTCATTATTAGGTTTTTCTTATTGTTATGCATTTTATATATAATATCAATCTCCTTTAATATTCACAACATTAAAAGTAAATCATAGATAATATCAATGAAAATTTACATTGAAACTATTGTCTGAAATTATTTCTATATGTATGCTAATAAATGTGTGAATATAAGATTTTCTTTAATTGACAATTTAGATATATGTGCCTATCATCATGAGCAATCAGTCCTTTATGGAAAGGCTAAATGCTCTGAATTTATATTAAACTAAGTTAACACATAATTTTATTTTTAATTTGATCACTGAATAATCTTTTTTGCTTTCATGCTATTAACGTCTATAAAAATGAGAATAATGTTTAGCTTGGCAATTTCACAACAATATGAAAGAATATTTTATTACATTTCTAGTAAATGTTTTTGTTTAATATCTTCATATACTAAAATGCCTTGTAAAAACTGAGAAATTCCATTCTACCAAATGCCAAAAAATTCAATTTAAAGACAAAGCAATTCGAAATGAGCTGATAGGGTTAATTGAACAGACATGCTTTTATATTAGTTATCTCTTCCCCTTGCATTTCTGGAAATATGTTGTAAGCATATTTCTCAGGGACAGCTCTGATAGCAGAAGGTTGAACAGATGGTCATTTCCAATTTTATAGCTACAGAAAAAGAAAGGATTTTCATTGTTGCTGACATCTAAAGTTGATTCAAGAAGATGCCTACCATGACTGATAAAGAATATAACAGCTATTCAGACCTATGATCAAGCAGTTTGGAATTTTTTTTGATCCAAGCTTTTCCATGTGCTTAAACCTGAAGAAAAATTAAATCAACTCCGCATAGTTACACAGAAACATTTCCTTGTACTTAGTAAAGTTTTATTTTTGTTGTTGTTATTGTCATTTTCTGGTTTTGAAAAAAGCAAACAAAAGGATAAAGTGAGAAGACAAAGTGTGAAAGAAAACAGAAAAAGGATGTAGCCTTAAATTGGAACTGATCCATTTTGACAAATTTACCCATGTTTTTACATTTTCTAAAATTTCAGTGGTTACGTGGATTGCCTCTCCTATCTTCTCCCAAAGTGTTTTAACTTTTTGTTTTAAGAAAAGTTTAGAAAAATGCATGTGCAAAATTGCCTGCCCCTTTTTTCTCACTTAGAAGTTAGTTACTTTGTATTAAGTGTGGAAAAGTTTCCCTGAATCAGTTGTGCTACTAGTAAATATGAATAAGATGGCTGTTGTTTTTAGAGTTTTAATGAAAATGTCTTGATAATTTTATTTATTTATATTATAATCTGAAATAAAGAAAGAATAGGCAGAAAGGATAGCCTAGCAGGTGGTGTTTAGGGCCAAGGAAAGAGTTATACTAAGAGTTAAGATATAGTATCTAGTTAGGCAGGAATAAAGGTTTTAATGAATAGATACTTTTCAGTGGTTTTCTAAGAAATGAAAATTGTTATGGGTTGGAGGGGATGCTTATCTCTTAAGAAAATAATTTAGTATGTGGTTATCCATCATAGGTCTGGTACAAAAAATAGAATCAGTGGTTTAAAGGATATGTTCTGGGAGTGTAGTTTTGTATTATCTTGAGTAGAAAAGTAATAATAAAGAACAGGAAATTAGAGTTCAGAATTGAACTTAATCTCTCTATGAGACATTACAATAATATAAATAGGTAACATCTAGAGTAGAGTGAAACTGAGGAAAATTTCTCGTTCATCTCAGTAGTTCTTGGTCAAAGAATTGGGCATTTAGATGTTCATACCTAAGGATAGACAAAATATACCAGAAGAAAACGTTGCCAAATTTGGGGAGGAGTCCCCTGTAATTGTAAAGGGAAGGAATGGCTGCTTCTACCTGGGGATTAGCAGCAAAGAAAATTGAGGTATTTAGTTGTCTTATACCTTTTTATTTCCATGAATGTTTCTTGTTCACTAGTTATTACATTCTCTTGTTTGTTTCTTTTTAAAAATATTTTATTTTCTTAGAAAGTTTTTCCATGGTTACACGATTCTTGTTTTTACTTTCCCCTTCACCCCACTTTACACCCCCATATCCAATGCACATTTCCACTGGTTTTAACATGTGAGATCAATCAAGACTTATTTACATATTATTGATAGTTGCATTTGTGTGGTCATTTAGTGTCACATCCCCAACCATGTCTGCATCAACCCATGTGTTCTGTTTTTTGTTTCTTCTATAAGATTATAAATGCTATAATAACTCTCTAAATTTGTCTCATTGAAGTAAATTTCTGACTCCTCCTCCTTCTCTACCCGTATTTTTTTTGGGGGGGCAACAGATGAAGTTTCAAGGGAGAACTATATTTCTTAAGGGCCATTGTGGGAATATCTTTAGTGCTGTTGTTTTTACACACATAAAAGCACTTGATGAACTCATTGTTATTCCCTATCTGGGACCAGCCAATGGAGTAGAAGATTGTGGAAGAGGGAGAAATTTCAGTCATATGTGGGGACACATTGTATGAGAATAATTATAGCCCTAATAGGCTGGTAATTCTGAAGAGTGGATGAACCAGGGGACCTTTTAAATAGGAGACAGTTTCTGTCCGTGATTACTCAGCTGCAGCATTCCAGGTGACAAAATGTGACAAAAGTTACAGATGGAGAAAGACAAATATTCATGCTTTTTACTCTTTAGTGCTTGTTCTTTCTTATCTTATGCAAATGATTATCCTTAAATAATTGATGACATAGTGAATAATGCATTGGATCTGGAAAAAATTTGAGTTGAAATTGAGCTTCAGCCTCTTATTACACTGGGTCCAGATGGCCAGATCCTCTATTGGCTGCAGTTTCCTCTGATATCAAATAGATGGAGTAATAGTATCAACCACGCAGGATTTTTCTGAGGATCAAATGAGATATTTATCTAAAAAGTGCTTAGCACAGTACCTGGCACATAGTAGATACAATATAAATATTTATTTCCTTCCCTCTCTAACTAAAAGATAGTTAATAAATTGGGGGAAAGAGAAAGTGTAATAATTAAGAATAATTAAGATGATTACAAAATATCTATTAAATTGCTTAAAATGAAGAAACAAACAAATAATTTCTTAAATATCCCTCTTATTGTAATCACCTCTGACTCTCCAATGAGAATTAAATTGGCATGTTCAGAAAACTTGTGACAATAGGGGACAATAGAAACACCAATGTGGATAATAAGAACTACTCTATATGTTTGCTTTTCTTATCAGAATTCTTTTTCTTTTTTTAATAATTTTTATTTTTTAGAAAAGTTATCATGGTTACATGATTCATGTTCTTACTTTCCCCTTCACCCCCCCACCTCCTTCCCCACCAATATCCAATGTGCATTTCCACTGGTTTTAACATGTGTCATTGATCAAGACTCATTTCCAAATTGTTAATAGTTGCATTGGTGTGGTAGTTTTGAGTCTACATCCCCAATCATGTCCCCCTCAACCCATGTGTTCAAGCAGTTCTTTTTCTGCTCTTTCCACTCCTGTAGTTCTTCCTCTGAATGTGGGTAGTGTTCTTTTCCATAAGTCCCACAGAATTGTTATTCATCATTGCATTGCTGCTAGTACAGAAGTCCATTACATTCTATTTTACCACAGTGTATTGGTCTCCGTGTATAATATTCTTCTGGCTCTGCTCCTTTCACTCTGCATCAATTCCTGGAGGTCTTTCCAGTTCACATGGAATTCCTCCATTTTATTATTCCTTTGAGCACAATAGTATTCCATCACCAGCATATACCATAGTTTATTCATCCATTCCATAATAGGAGGGCAAACCTTTGTTTTCCAGTCTTTTGCTACCACAAAAAGCACAGCTATACATATTTTTATACAAGTCTTTTTATCTATGATCTCTTTGGGGTACAAACCCAACAATGGTATGGCTGGGTCAAAGGGCAGGAAATCATTTATAGCCCTTTGAGCATAGTTCCAAATTGCGATCTAGAATGTTTGAATCAGTTCACAACTCCACCAGCAATGCATTAATGTACCAATTTTGCCACATCCCCTCCGACATTCATTACTCACCCCTACTCCTACTATCATTTTAGCCAAATTGCAAGGCATGAGATGATACCTCAGTTTCTTTTGATTTGCATTTCTCTAATTATTAGAGATTTAGAACACTTTCTCATGTTCTTATTGATACATTTCATTTTTTTATCTGAAAATTGCCTATTCATGTCCCTTGCCCATTTATCAATTGGGGAATGCCCTGTTTTTTTATATAATTTATATAATTTTTGTATAATTTATATAATTTTTATATAATTTAAATCCTTGTATATTTGAGTAATAAAACCCCCTTCAGAGTTTTTTGTTATAAAGATTTTTCCCAATTTGTTGTTTCCCTTCTGATTTTGGTTGCATTGTTTTTGTTTGTACAAAAGCCTTTTAATTTAGTATAATCAAAATCATTTATTTTACATTTTGTAATTTACTCTAACTCTTGCTGGTTTTTAAAATCTTTCCTTTCCCAGAGATCTGACAAGTATACTATTCTGTTTTCACTTAGTTTATTTATAGTTTCCTTCTTTATATTCAGGTCATTCACCCATTCTGAATTTCTCTTGGTGTAGGGTGTGAGATGATGATCTAAATCTAATCTCTCCCATATTCTTTTCTAATTTTCCCAGCAGTTTTTGTCAAATAGTGGATTTTTGTCCCAAAAGTTGTTCTCTTTGGGTTTATCATACACTGTCTTGCTGTTGTCATTTACCCCAAGTCTATTCCATTGCTCCTCCTCTCTATCTCTTATCCAGTACCATATTGTTTTGATGACTCCTGCTTTATAGTATAGTTTAATATCTGATACTGCTAGGCCACCTTCCTTCACATTTTTTTTCGTTATTTCCCTTGATATTCTTGATCTTTTGTTCTTCCAAATGAACTTTGTTATAGTTTTTTAATAATTCGGTAAAGAAGTTTTTTGGTAGTTTGATAGGTATAGAACTAAATCAATGAATTAATTTGGGTAGAATGGTCATTTTTTATTACGTTAGCTCATCCTACCCATGAGCAATCAATGTTTTTCCAATTGTTTAGATCTAGTTTTGTTTAGAAAATGTTTTGTAGTTGTGTTTGTGTAATTCCTGTGTTTTTTTGGTAGATGGATTCCTAAGTATTTTACATTGTCTAGGGTGATTTTAAATGGTGTTTCTTTTTCTACCTCTTGGTGCTGTGATGTGTTGGAAATATATTCACATGCTGATGATTTTTGTGCATTTATTTTGTATTCTGCAACATTGCTTAAGTTTTTGATTATATCTAGTAGGTTTTTAGTTGATTCTCTAGGATTTTTTAAATATACCATCATATCATCTGCAAAGAGTAATAGCTTAATCTCCTCATTACCTATTTTAATGCTTTCAATTTCTTTCCCTTCTCTAATTGCTAATGATAGTGTTTTTAGTACAATGTTAAATAATTGAGGTGATAATTGACATGCTTGTTTCACACCTGATATTACTGGGAAGGCTTTTAATTTATCCCCATTTCATATGATATTTGTTGATGGTTTTAGATATATACTTTTTATTATTTTTAGGAAAGGTACTTCTATTCCTATACTTTCCAGTATTTTCAATAGGAATGGGTAATATATTTTGTCAAAAGGTTTTTCAGCATCTATTGAGATAATCATGTGATTTTTGTTTGTTAGTTTGTTGATATGGTCAATTATGTGGATGGTTTTCCTAATGTTGATCCTTGCATTCCTGGTACAAATCCCACCTGATCATGGTGGATAATCCTCTTGATCACTTGCTGATGTCTCTTTGGTATTATTCTATTTAAGATTTTTGCATCTATGTTCATTAGGGAGATTGGTCTGTAGTTTCTTTCTCTGCTTTTGATCTACCTGGCTTTGGAAATAGTACCATATTTGTGTCATAAAAGGAATTTGGTAGGACTCCTTCTTTGCTTATTATATCAAATAATTTGTGTAGTATTGGAATTAGTTGTTCTTTGAAGGTTTGACAGAATTCAATTATGAATCCATCAGGCCCTGGCGATTTTTTTCTTAGGGAGTACTTTGATGGCTTTTTCAACTTATTTTTCTGATATTGGATTGTTTAGGTATTCTATTTTATCTGTTGTTAGTCTGGGCAATTTGTATTTTTGGAAATATTCATCCATATCATCTAGATTGCTATATTTATTGCCATATAATTGGGCAAAATAGTTTTAAATCATTGCCTCAATTTTTTCTTCATTAAGGGAGAGGTATCCCTGTTCATCTTTGATACTGTTAATTTGATTTTCTTCTTTCCTTTTTTTATTAGATTGCCCTGTACTTTATCTATTTTATCTGTTTTTTCAAAATACCAGCTTCTAGTCTTATTAATTCAATAGTTCTTTTACTTTAAATTTTACTAATTTCTCCCTTGATTTTCAGTATTTTAATTTAGTTTTAATCTGGGGATTTTTAATTAGTTTTCTTTCTAGTTTTTTAAGTTGCATGCCCAATTCATTAATCTGTGCCCTCCCTAATTTGTTAATATATGCACTCAAGGATATAAATTTCTCCCTGAGTACTGCCTTAGCTACATCCCACAGAGTTTGGTAGGATGTCACATCATTGTCATTCTCTTCAATGAAATTGTTAATTGTTTCTACGAATTCTTCTTTAACTGACTGGTTTTGGAGAATTATATTATTTAATTTCCAGTTGGCTTTTGATTTGCCTGTCCAGGTACCCTTACTAATTTTCATTTTTATTGCATTATGATCTGAAAAGGTTACATTTATTATTTCTGCTCTTCTACATTTGTTTGCAATGTTTCTATGCCCTATTACATGATCAATCTTTGTGAATGTGCCATGTGCAACTGAAAAAAAGGTGTATTCCTTTTTGTCCATATTTATTTTTTTCCACATATCTATTAAATCTAATTTTTCTAGGACTTCATTCACCTCTCTTACCACTTTCTTATTTATTTTTTGGTTTAAATAATCTAGATCTGAAAGAGGCATATTTAGATCTCCCACTAGTATGATTTTACTATCTATTTCCTTCCTGAGCTCTGCCTTTGATTGAGCACTGTTATTTCCTCATTGTCTATACTGCCTTTTATCAGGATGTAATTAGCTTCCCTGTCTTTTTTAATCATATCTATTTTTACTTTGGCTTTGTCAGAAATCATGATTGCCAATCCTGCTTTCTTTTTCTCATTAGAAGCCCAAAAGATTTTGCTCCAGCCCTTTACCTTAAATATGTGTGTGTCCACCTGCCCCATATGTGTTTCTTGTAGACAACATATGGTAGGATTTTAGTTTCTAATCCACTCTGCTATTTTCTTCATTTTTATGGGTGAGGTCATCCCATTCGCATTCAGAGTTATAATCATCAGTTGTGTATTCCCCAACATTTTGGTATCCTCTCCTGGTTCTACCTCTTCTTCTTAGGCTATTTCCTTTTAAACCAGTGATTTGAATTAAAACAGTAAGCCTTGTCCCCTCCCTTGATTTACTACCATTTCTACACCCTCCCTTATTATTCCCTTCTTTTTTAAGACCTAATGAATTCCCTCCCCCTTGTCCTCTCCTCCATTTTTTGAACTCCCCACTCCCCTGTTCCCCTTGGTTTATCCCTTCTGACTTTCTCAGTAGGGTTAGATGGAGTTCTTTATCCCAATGGATATAGTTACTTTTCCCTCTCAGAGTTGATTCCACTGAGTGTAAGGTTTAAATATTACCTCTTAATGTTCTCTTCTTCTCCTTCTTATAATAGTATTCATCCCCTCCCCTGCCCATGCCCTCTTTGTGTGTAATAGAATATCCTATTTTTCTTATTCATTCATATTTCTTTTTGTGTCATCTACTATTCACCCCCCTCTTTCCCACTCACCCCCATATCATCTTAAACCATTTAGCACTCCATTCTCTCCCTGTGAATATTTCTTCTAATTACTATAATAGTGGATACTGTAAGAGTGAATAGAGTTCACTACTATTACAGATAGCATTTCTCCATATAGGAATACAAATAATTAGATCATATTGAAGCTCTTAAAGAGGCAAATTTAAAAATAAGAATTTTCTTTCCCCTCTCTTTTTGTTATTTACCTTTTCATGTTTCTCTTGTTTTTTGAGGTTGGATATTGGACTTTCCATTTAGTCCTTGTCTTTTCTGTGCAAATACTTGGAAACCTTCTATCTTGTTGAATGCCCATACTTTCCCCTGGAAGTATATAGTCATTTTTGATGGGTAAGTGATCTATGGTTGTAGACCCAGTTATCTTACCTTTCTAAATATCATATTCCAAGCCTTGCAGTCTTGTAGTGTGGAGGCTGCCAGATCCTGTGTGATCCTGATTGGTGCTCCTTGATATCTGAATTGTCTCTTTCTGGCTTCTTGTAAAATTTTTTTCTTTTACTTGTAAGCTCTTGAATTTGGCTATTATATTCCTGGGGCTTTTCAGGGTCTAGTATAGAGGGTGATCTATGGATCCTTTCAATGTCTATATTGCCTTCTTGTTGTAGAACTTCAGGGCAGTTTTGCTGAATAATTTCTTTCAGTATGGAGCCCAAATTTCTATTAATTTCTGCTTTTTCAGGAAGAGCAATTATTCTCAAATTGTCTCTTCTAGACCTGTTTTCTTTATCTGTCAATTTCTCAGTGAGATATTTCATGTTTCCTTCTATTTTATCAGTCTTTTGACTTTGCTTTATTTGTTCTTGCTGTCTTGAGAGATCATTGGCTTCTACTTGCCCAATTCTTGTCTTTAGAGACTGGTTTTCTGCTACAATCTTTTGATTTTCCTTTTTGATTTGGTCTATCCTGTTTCCAGCTGTTTGATTTTGGTCTCCAATTTGCTTATCAACTCTTTTGATTTGGGGGCATTTTTTTTAATTGCAGGATTCTAGTCTTTAGAGACAGGTTTTCGGCTATAATCTTTTGGTTTTCCTTTTCAATTTGGACTGTTTAATTCTTCAAGGCTTCTAGTTGGTCATTTCTGGTCTTCAATTTGCTTATCAATTTATTTTATTTCTGAGCCTCACTTTTCATTTGCAAAATTCTGCCTTTTAAACTGTTATTTTCTTGCCAGATCTCTTCCATCTTTCTCATAATCTCAGATTTGAACTCTTCAAGAGCTTGTGACCAGTTTTCATTTTGGGGGGAAGGTTTGGATACGATTACTTGTTTGTTCTCCTCTGCTGTTTGCTCTGTTATCTGGATTTTTTTCTGTGTAAAAGTTGTCTAGTGTTAAATATTTCTTCTTGATCTTTCTCTTCTGTGGTTCTTGTGTCTGGCTTGCCTTTGTTAGCCCAGCACCCTCTCAGCTTTATCCTCATGCCCAGGGTCTCTCTGAGCTCTTTAGGCTCCTGAGGTCTCAGGTCTAGTTGTTCTCAGGTTCAAGCCTCCTGGTGGTCCCCTTATTTGTTCCTCTGCCTGAAGCTCCTTGAACAGTCTCAGGGAGCTGCTTCCACAGTTGTGTACCCCTCTGCACTGGGTCCCCACCCAATGTCTGTGTCTGAGCTCAGGATCTGCATCTACACCTGTGTCCACACCTGCATTCAAGATCTGTGTTCAAAGTCTGTGTGTTCTTTAGCCTCTTGGGGTCTTAAGTCTTGCTGTTTTCAGGAGCAGGCCCTGGTGATCCCAGGTAGCTGCCAAGGACTTAAACTTGCTCTAACTCTTGTATGCTGGCTTTGGCCCTGTAGGTTGTCTTAGTGGGGGAGGGGGTTGCTCAGCTCACATTTTAATGAGAAGTATTTCACCCCCTTATAGCATGGAAATGCCCCGATCCCCCATACCTTCAATGCTGTGCCCTGTTGTGGAGTCCCTTCGTTCGTCTTGATTTGTTTTTATGCCCTCTTGAGGAGTCCTATATGTGTGGGTTAGGAGAGGTTAAGCAGCTGCTTTTTACTCTGCCAAAATCTTTACCTGGAACTTACCAGAATTCTTTTAATACAGCTCATTTACTGAACTGGATACAGGTGGTAAGAGCTTTATGTATGAATGGTCATCTATAATTAGCTGATTCAGATTATTGACTATTAATTGCCCCAAAGTATACAGAATTGCCAATAAATTCAGTAAAATTTCATCCATGTAATGAGTTATCACAATTAACCTAAGATCATCTCATTATGTGTCCATAATTATGCCAAAAGATCTGGCTGAAAAATAAACATTTCCATCAAACATAATGAAAAATAAATGATGCAAATATTTAATTATTTTGAAATATTTTCTGATATGTTAAATTTATACTATCTATAAAAATGATTAATTTACTGACTCAGAATTGTCAAAAATGTATTTATTGCTGTAACGTTCTGAGTTCAATCTTTCAATTAGCATTCAGTTTTAGTAAAAGCTAAGAACTATCTTTGGTTCTGAAGATGACAACAAACAAATCAATTTGGCTTCAAGGAGCTTTTTGTTGTTCAGTCATCAGTAATGTCAACCTCTCTGGGACCTGATTTGGGATTTTAAAACTGGATAAACTCGAGTACTTTGCCATTTCCTTTCCCAGTTCATTGTACAGATGATAAAATGAAGACAACAGGGTTAGATGAATTGTCCAGGATCACAATCCTAATAAGTATCTGAGGTGGGATTTGAATGTATAAAGATGAGTCTTTCTGACTCCAGGTCCACTGCTTTATCTGCTCTGCAGCTAGTTGCCCTGGGAACTTAACATTCTCAAATGATAATCCAGACTTCAGAAAAAATAGTGACAACTAACCTGAGTACTTGCTCAGACAAAAAATTCCTTAATCTACTATCTGTTATTACCACATAGGATTCAAAAGTTTCTGTGGTTATCAACTAGGACACTTTTTGGACAAACTGGTGACAACATGAGCAAACCTGGCCCTCAGAAAACAACATATCACTGGACTGTTCTGAAATCTGCTCTAGTAGTAAAATCTGTGAGAACTTGAAATCTCTTAATAT
Source organism: Gracilinanus agilis (assembly GCF_016433145.1). Taxonomy (NCBI): domain Eukaryota; kingdom Metazoa; phylum Chordata; class Mammalia; order Didelphimorphia; family Didelphidae; genus Gracilinanus; species Gracilinanus agilis. The sequence goes on from NC_058132.1 coordinate 537,002,689, forward strand.
AACCTTAAAGGACTTTGATCAGCTCTATATTATAATGAAATGTAAGATGAGGACATTCCTGAAGAAAAGAGAATGTTGAGAATGCTATGCTACTGTACTCTTTCTTGTTGGATCTTTTAATAATTTGAACCAATCTTGTCTTTAATATATATTTTTAGAACAAAAAAATGAAAATGAAAATTATTTTTCATAGCATATATACAAAATATGTCTTTGGGGAATTAAATATATGATCATTTAGTGACTAATTTCTTGGGAAAATCAATGTGTAAATGAAATTTCATTTTACTCTATTCAAGTTTAGAAAGAAAAAATGATCCATCAAATAATTGCTATATATTGCTTTATCAGAATTCCTCATCTATCAAATGGAGATATTAGCACTTAACTCCAAGGGTTTTTGTAATGATAAAATAAGATAATAATTGTAAAACTCATGGATATGTCTAATTTGAATGAATCTGTATGGAGTTTTCTTGGCAAAATTACAGGGGTATATTTTCCTTCTCCAATGGACTTAGGCAAAAATAGATAAATGACTTGCCCTGGGTCATATAGATAGTGAGTATATGAGACTGGATTTGAACTCAGGTCTTTCTGACTTCAGGTCCAGCACTGTTTCCACTGAACCATCAAGCTACCTCAAAAGAGATAATCATAATTCAGGGTACAGTGGATATTATAGAAAGTCTAGCACCTCTGGAATGGATTTGCTGAACCACTTTGAGGACTATTCATACATCCTTGTGATTTCCTTTCACCCAACTCTTACTGATGTCTCTAAGAAGTTGTAGCATGTACAGTAGCAGCCACAGTCTGGTAAAATTGTCTCTGAAAGTGGTCTGAACAAGATTGAGGTTAACTGACAGGATTTCCCTAATACTTTGTTGTCCCTCACCTGCCTCAGACACTTTGAAAAAAAGAAATAATGATTAAAAAAATCTCTTGGTTTTAAGTCATTATCTCCCCCCCCCACTTTTCTTACTGTCCTTCAATATTTCTTCTTTCCATGTATTTTAGTTGGAGGTGATGGTTTAGACCATTTTTATTGATCAGGAATTATTAGTTTTCCTCTATAGAATATCCATAAAGGATATTTTTATCTTTGTTGCCATACTTGAACTCTCCCTTACCTCCATCAAATGAATTATTGATATATTTGTAACCATGACCCAATTATTGTGCTTTACACTGCAGATAGAAGTAGAAAAATGAGACAGTTCTTAACCTCAAGAAGTTTACATCATAAAATGAGAGGAAGCACATTTTAGAGTAGTGGTAAACAAAAAAGGGGCTCTGTGATTGGAGCCATAGAGAAAAATATAATCTAATCTTTCCAAAAATTAGTTTTTTTTTATTTTGCTTTATTTCTTACTGTTGCTTTAATTACTATAGCTTTAATTACTATTTCAAAAAGAAGAAATAAAAAGTGTTGAAAAAAAAGATTATTACAGAGATGGATTTATAAGTAGATAACCAGATGTCTGAGTTACATGGGAGTGATCTATGGCTGGCAAATATAATGGATTAGGTGTCTTATCATTCTTTTACTCATCAATCAGGACATTTGAGCCCCATAAAGATAGGATCTACATATGGATGGTGGCTATGTGAATGAAAAGAAGTGGATACATTGGAGAGATTGTAGATGCAGAAAAAATGCAATTTGGCAAGATACCATTATAGATGGGGTGAACATAAATGACAAGTTTAGGATAACATGTTTCAGTTACTCTTAAATGGGTAAAGAAGAGTCTAGAAACACATATGATTTGAATTGGATGAAAAGTCACCACTGTTATATAGGAAAATTAATTATTTTTTATTATACTAAGGGAATATATCACTATATTATTATTCAAATAATAGATCTGTTCATTTAACGCCAATTTGTACTTTCATTTCACTGACATCTGCTGTTACAAAAAAATAAAACAAAACAAAACAAAAAACTTCCATTTAGATTTAGAAATGTGTAGCCAATTCACCAACTTAATACTTATTTTCAATGAAAAATACATACTTATTTACAAAATCTTTTCTAGCAACGAGAATACAAAGGAAAAAATCAAATTCTCTGTCCCCAAGTAACATATTATATCCTGAAAAATGATGAATACCTTTCTAGCATTTAAGTAATATGAAATATTTCTAAGCTATTGCTAGCCTCTTCAAATTATGTTATCTTAAAAATAAACCAACATACTAACACAAATATAATTATACAATTATGTAGAATATGAGGACTAATGGACATGGCTGCATATAGGATTTTCTCCTAGAGTTATTTTGCAATGAAATAGTTAAATTTTGGGAAATTATGTGGAAAAAAATCTTTCCTCTAAGTTCTGCACTGGCTATAATTATCTGTTTTGGCTCTTTCTAATTTTCATTTCTAAACACAAGTTGATTTCAGGCTTACATAATTTTTGTAGCATGTTACATTAAAAGAAGCTGTTGGTTTTGAGCCCAACTTTAGCTATTCTTCTTTTTTGTTTGAAGTAATTTCAAATCTAAAAACATTACAGATATGAACCAAAAAGATGAAATTCCACCCATGATCACTGGAATCAGGTAGTTTTGTAGTCTGATGATAATTAAAACAATATAGCAGTGCTAAAAGATAATTGTTTTATTGTGTTTCTAACAAAGTATGAATTGGTAAAATTTTATATTCATGGAATTTTAAAAATAAAATATTATCATTAAAAATTTAAAAGTTTCAAGATGAGATTCAATGGAAGTATTCAGAAAATTAACCTCTTAATCAAAATACCTTGAACTGGGTAAAGACTCAGTTATGTTTTCAAACAAATGCAAGGTAAAAACGGCTACAGTTCATTTTATGATACTATGCCAGATTGTATGAAATCTATTTTACCTTTGTAGTTATTCACTGAATGACCTTGTATAAATCACAAACTTACTACCACTGTTCAAATATTTGTAAAATCAAGGTAACATTACTTGTTTCCTAATTAAATGTTTTGTAGATTAATAGTATAAAAAATGTATTACTAAACCCTTGAATTTTTCTCTTTGTACTTGAGAAATGAGGGCTTTATTGGAGGTACTGGCTATAAAATATTTTCCACTATTATTATTAAAATGTATTATTACTCTCCATTCTAATTTCACCCTGTTTATCCTAATCACTCCTTTCTTCTTGTCCATCCTCAAATGCATTTTACTTCTGACCACCAGCTACTTTATTTTGCTATCTCTTATATCACCCCTTCCCCCGACCTGTCACTCTCTTCTCCCTTTCTCCCTCTACTTTCTTGTAGGGTAACATAAATCTCTATACCCAATTGAGTGTGCATGTTCTTCACTCTTTGATCCAATTCCAAAGAATGTTAAGTTCAAGTAATCTCCTTGCCATCTCCTCCATTTTCCACTCCAGGATAAAAGTTCTTTCATGCCTTTTTACATTCTATCTCTACATTCCCCTTGCATGACCCTAGAAAGGTACAACAGACACTTTCTGCCTACCTTCCAAATTGGCTTGTCCTGAAAATTTGTTTCACTTCATCTTTTTGTGGATTCTGTCATTCCAGATTTCAGTTGCAGATTTTATATCAAAGTTGTTTGGAGACTAATTTTGTAGACATCAGGAAGTTCCATGCACCTTCACCATCATCTTGACTCTCTGATACATGCCTCTTGATCCACTAACCTTCCATCATTGTTAATTATTTAATATATCTTCTCTATTTTATGAGTACACTTTTTGATGATGTTATCTATGATAGAAGCCTCAACTTATTTTTATCTCAGTCTCTTATTTTTCTATAATCTGATCGCTTCTTGGCCTTTTGGCTAAGATCAAATGTAGTATCTCTATAATCTGGCTTCTGAATTTCATCCTTTAACAAATGCTGTTTTCTTAATTTACTGTGGTTATTCATTTATTTCAGTCATGTCTGACTCTTTGTGATGCCTTATGGGGTTTTCCTGGCCCAGATATTAAATGGGACTTGTCATTTCCTTCTTTATTTCTTTTTACAAATGAGGAAACTTAGACAAACCAGGTTAAGTGACTTGCCCAGAGTAACAGAAGTTGTCAGTGTTTGAGGCCAGGTGAGGATGAACTCAAGAAGATGCCTTTTAAATTTACTAAAAATGTGTTAATGGAAAAACTTTTTTCTTTTAATTCTTATCTTTCTTTCTTATCTTATCTTTATTCTTTAACTATGCCTGTGGTCCTCTCATCCTTGATACGCTCTTTTTTCTATGTTTTCAAGACACTAATATCTCCTGATTCTCCTCTTACTTATTTGACTCTAGCCTGTTATCCTTTGCTGTATCTTCAGTAAACTCATACTTTCTAACATTGGGTGACATAAGATTCTATCCATTGTGATCTCTTCTCCCTCATATTATTTAACTTGATAATCTCATTGGTTCTTCTGAATTCATTTATCATCTTTATGTTGTTTCTTTTATTTACTTTTCATGACCTACTTTCTCTGCTGACCTCCAGTCTCCTCTCTCCATAGTAATATAAAGACCCACATTTTCCTTCTAAAATCCATGTCCAAAGCTGAATTCATGATATTTCCCACCAAGATCTTTCCCTTTTCCTATCTTTCCTATTACATTCAGGAGGACCACCCAGTCACCTAGGTTTACAACCTGTGTCATCTTTGAATCTGCAAAGTCCAATATCTTGACAAAGTCTTTTGATGTTTTTTTTCTTTTCTTTCATAAAACCTGTCATATGTACTGCTTTCTCCTTGCAGACACTGCTATTACACAAATACAAGTCCTAGACTAGTACAAGAGGTTGATGTTGACCTTAATGCCATAAGTTTCCCCTCATACCAGTCCACACTTCACTCAGCTACCAAAAGAATCTTCCAAAAGTGCAGTTCTGACTATATGACACTATTCCAAAAACTCCAATAATTCCCTATCACTTATAGATTGAAATATGCCTCTTGTTTGGCAAAGTCTTTCTTCACCTGACTCCCCCTATCTTTACATATTATTTCTCCCTGCTGTACTTCCATAAACATAACCTGTGATACAGTGACATAAATATTAATTAAATACCATCCTCACTAACTAATCTTACTCTAAGGGAGACCCTAAATCCTACCTTTATTTGAGCAAGAGATTTGGGACATGAGTATAGCCATATAGCTCTACTCAAAAAGGAGGTACTAGATTTAGAATAACTCTAATTCAATATTTTTAATCTAGGTTTCCTGAGTTTTAATCTAATTTTAAAGTTTCTATCTTTAAATAAGACGTATCCAAATGATTGACCTTCCTGCAGGATGGTGATTACATAGAAAAGATCATCATGAATTATGAATAGTGAACAAACTAATATTACAATCAGATAATATAAAAAATAGTGAAAGTTTACAGATTAGAATGGATCAAAAAATGTACAAAGTAAATGACCTGAGAATAAGATATTTACACTCAGTTACTACTTAATTACTCAATCATTCTACATTTATTAAGTTCCTACTATCTACCAGAAGCTAAGCTAAGGACTGAAAAGTACCTGCTGTTAACAACATTCCTAAAATCAACAAAGAAATTTCTTAATCTCATCCAAGAAGGAATTCCCAAGGATATTAGGGAGAAAAACTGAAAACCAAGAATATATTGAGATGCTAGGTTGTCTACATTTTGATTGCTTCCTACTTCTTGTTTTCTCTCTCCTCAAGGGATTCTTCTTTAAGAAAGACGGGAACTGCATATGTATCTCTTGAATCTGGAAGCAAGAAAAATGTTTTTCTTTTTTCTAAATTCTCATACTAATTCTGTTTCTCACCAGATTTGTAGTGCCAGATAGTCATTCTCTCCACCATTATTTTATGCAAATGCACTATGTTTTAACTCTGATCTACATTAGTAGTACATTAAAAACAAGATAAGAATTTGGAGCAGTTATCAACATTTTAATTTTGAGCATGTATTGAAGCAGTTTACACAAACAACATGCACTTATTAAGTTTTGGTATATAATAAAACAATTACAAATATCATAGATCAGAATATTATAGTTTGTTAGCAGTTGAAAGTATTTCGCATATGATCTAATTAATATTTAAATTTGTATTTGAGGAACCTGAGTCTGATGATCACTCTGATTGTGAATTTTAGATTAAAATAATTGTAGTCATACATTCTGATTGTGTTTTATTTTTATATTTATTGTCTAAATCATTCTGGGGAATGTGATAAGAGCATCATTTGCTGACTTGGAAACATAAAAATGAATACATGACATCATTTTTTACACTGAATGCATGATTTCATTGGTAGAAAGTTTTTGATGAAGAGATCTCTCCTCTATCCCAATGAATTAATATAACCATCTATTCTGTAACTTGTATTAGAAAATTAAATTTTGCTTGTGGAAGGTAGAGATTAAATGACTTGTTCCAAGTCACACAGTATGTGGCAGTTTTATGACATAATCTCACATCTCTCTGAAACCTAGGTCATTTCTCTACCTAATAAACAATATGATTTCCTCCTGATAGTTTTTAGAAAATGTTAATAAGTCCTTCAACTAACATGTCTAGGAAGAACATGTGGGCTTGCCAAAAGGAGATCAAGAATGAATTGTGGAGGCAGCTGGGTAGCTCAGTGGATTGAGAGTCAGGCAGAAACGGGAGGTCCTAGGTTCAAATCTGGCCTCAGACACTTCCCAGCTGTGTGACCCTGGACAAGTCACTTGACTCCCATTGCCTATCCTTACCACTCTTCTGCCTAGGAGCCAATACACAGAAGTTAAGGGTTAAAAAAAAGAACGAATTGTATAGTTGAATTTACAAATGGTTGTCAGACTCTCCTCAAAATTTCTAACAACTAAAGCTATTTAAATCTAGACTGAAAATTCTAAAGAGTCCTTCAAGAGGAAGCTGGTTAATTTTTCGTCTGGGATCATCTAAAGTAGTGTTTTATCTAGTGTTCTTGAACTTAATAAAAATAAACTTGTATTGTAATATACTTGTTCCCATGTAATCCTAAATAGATTACTCATACTCAAACACTATTTTGACAAGAGGTCATTAGGCTATGTAGACAGGGCTACAAAAGAGGTTGATGCCACTACATTTAAAAAAAACTGCTTTACATGGTGTCCCTGTTCAAATGTGGAAAGGGCAAAATGTAGTCTCTTCCAACCTTTATATTCTGTTTCTGAGATCTGAATTCAAGCTTTATGACTTTTTGTTCAATATTTTTCTATCATACCCTGATATAAATTATATATAGAATGTTTTATTATATAATATATAAGTATATATGTACACATATAAATATATAATTAATGTTCTCTATACATTTTTCCATCTTCACAGCACTAGTATCTCGATTCTGAATTCTGAAACCTCAACATCTCTCTATGATAACTTAATGGAATGGCTAAGGCAATACCTGTGCATGTACACAATCTAGTATGGACCAAGAGATATTCTCAAATGTCTTTTTTACTTATTATATATAATTATTCAGAGAACTACACAGAGATCTAATTCAACTGTTCATCTAGTCATCATAATTAGAACCAACATGGTCTAATCCAATAATACTCAGATTCTTATTTTAAGAAAACTATTCAAAAGGGTCTTATTGATCTCTCCTAATTAACATTTCTTAATATTTCAGTTTTTTCCATCCAAATTAGCAAATACATTTGACAAATTACTTAACATCTAAAATCTACCCAAAATTAAAGAGGGAAAAACACCTTGACACATTTACTTGTTGATTTCCTGAAAGGCAACCTGGAAAATTTATCATGTCCAATATACACTCAACAATCAATAAGCCAATGTTTAGGGAATAAAAACATTACCATTGTTATTTACTTGAAAAGACTACTACTTGTTGTATTTCGTAATTTGTCAGAAAAAAAAGAAAGCAAGTGCTATTTAGCATTAGCTACTTCATTAAATGGTTATTTTGGAATTCATTGTTAAAGATGATTGGCTAGAGGAAAATCCAAGATTCAAATTAAAATATTCTTATTCTTCACATGGTGATAACAGATAGTAAATAATTAGCACATCAGAAATAGTCACATACCCTGGATATTTATAGGATGTCTTTTGGGAAAAAAATGCCAAATGTGTTTTGGGTAGTGTTTGAAATTGAAGAGAGAAAAAAAACACATGAGTATTAAGGTACTTTTAAAACATACTAAAGAAAAATCTTTCAGACTGATCTTCTAGTGGGAAAAAAGCTCTGATTGCAGACTGAGACAGTGAAGGAAGATCATAATGTACTTTTCACTGGGTAGTTATTTTTGAAGAAGCTAGCTATTAAGGATTCACTTTTCTCTATTCAGTCTATCTCTTTTCTCCCAACATTATGTAATCCTATCAAGCAAAAATTCAGGATGTTTTGTAAGTATCTCTTGAAGGAAATATGTTTGTCAGTTTCATTTTTAAGGCAAACAATTTTCTAATATTCAATAAGATCCTGTGCATGAAAATCTGAAATAATGGAGTAGGAATCTGTGCACCTTCAAGTTGAAAAAACATTTGGAGATTATACATTCCAATTTACTACCTGAAAAATAAATCCTCTATAAAATACTCCAAAGAATAAATCACTCAGTGATAGTTTCAATGCCCTCTTCATCAAGTGTAGCCAAAACAAAGATACTGTAACCCAAACCACATTGTTGCAATTTAATTCACCAATTATATACCAACCACTATAGTAAACACTTCTGATACTAAACAGGGGAAGGGACAGTCCCACTCCTTAATAATCTCACATTCTATCAGGAGAAAGCATATGCATAAAGAAAAATAATATTTTATATAATCTGTGTATAATTGCGAAATATGGTAGGGAACCACTGGAAAAATCTGCAAACACTGCATGTTGAAGGTTGTACTTGAGCTAAACCTTCAATGGAACCATTCATTTTAAAAAGTGGAGGTGAAGAAAGATAGAATTTCACATAATACAGTCTGCAAGCTGTATGATGTAAAAGGACAAAATGTGAAATAATTTTAAGATTCTATATAAAATTAAGTATTCACATCTGAAATCTTATTAGATTATTCTAGGTATATTTTGTTTAAAAACCAAACAACACAAAGTCCTCCATACTTTCCCTAAGAAATAGTCATGTAGCATCCTCAGAAGACTCAGTAATAAATAAGCTATTGTTGGATATCATACACTTCTTTTCATTTATGCTCATTACTAGACACTACTTTATTTTAAATTAAATCTTTTTGCATGCACTCCCAATGACTGGTCATACTTGTGCCCTGTAAGTCTATAGAGAATAATTGTATTATTTCTCCATAAAATGTTAGTATAATATAAAAAAGCTATAATATATTTCCATTCCAAAGATTTTGTATTTTCCCTAAGCTATATATCCTCAGTTCCTTTAAATCATGATGTTTGATGATGAAATTTAAATCAAGTAGATCTAGAATTTAAATGACACCTTTCTAATTACTGCCTCTGTGCTTTTGAAACAATTATTTAATCTTTCTTTACTTCCCCTTCATTATCTTTTTAAAATTAAGAATTTTAAAAATAAGAATTATTTGCAATATACTTTCCAACTCCAAATCCTATGTCATATAGTTTTCCATATTATATGATTTTATGATCACAGCACATTCCATTTTTATAGCTCTGCTTTTTGATACCTTGTTGTGATAGGACCAATAAGGACCAAGATCTCCATCTCCCCACCCCACTTCACTTTCCTGAGGTTAGATCCTAGTAGACAGCAAAGCCAGGTTTGGATTGACCAGTAGGGGATCCCAAGCTAATCTTTCAACTTAATGTGTTCTGGAAGACTATGTGAGTCATTTCACTCTGTCATAATTCTAACACTAAGCCAAACAGAATGCTGTCATTAGGCCTACCCCTCAAATTTATAACTAATTAAATGAAAATGTAAGACGCCAAGGGGGATAATGCTTTAGATGTGAGCTGACAAGCCCAGAGTACAATGGAAATTAAATTTCCTTCTTCTTGCGCTCTAAACTTAGATAATGCAACCTTAGTCACTCCTTTATCTTTTTTTATATACTTAGTAACCAACACCAAAATAAGAAAAAAGTGCAAAACCACAAACTCCACATTGTTTACAATTTATTTAAAAATATATAAATTATATGTGTCCTAATATAAACATCTTCTACTTCTTAGTTCTTTTTGTATTTGTTTTACTTTGATATTTTTCCCTTGATTTTGTGGTTTTTAATCTCCTTAAATACTTTCTGATTAATTTTTGATTAGATTTATAAAGTTCTAAGAGGGGAAAATTAAGTCCCTCTTCTATTATTATTGTCATCTATTCCCAGCCATATTTCATTTAGTTTTTTTCCTTTAAAAATGGGGGTTTATTGTATACACTTAGTGCATACAAGTTAAATACTGATAATTCTTCATTATCCATAGTAACCATGACCATCATATTATTCTTTACAATTGTATCCATTTTAGTCCCAACTCTTTTAGAGATCATGATTGCTATCATATACTACAGGATCATCTGAGGCATAGCACATTGTGCTACAGCACCTCTATAGTCCCTCACCTTACTCTTTATATTTCTTTTTAAGTGTATTTCTTGTAAAGAACACATTGTAAGGTTGTGGCTTTTGATTCTTTCTGCTATCCATTTTCTTCCCATTGGTTAATTCATCCCATTTATGCTCAGGTGTCATAGTTAGTAGTTGTGAATTTTGATCTTCTCTGTTCCTTCTCACTGTTTGTTCCCCTCTTCCTTTCTTTCTACCTTGTCCCTCCTCAAATTCCAATTTCATTTGAACAATACCTCTCTTATTTATGGCCCTTCAAAAAAAACCCTCCCTTACCTTCTGCTTTTGTACTCCTTGCTCCAAATTGGTCCACCTTTCCAAAAATCCCTCCTTTGTTCCTTCCCCTTTACCTTTTATTTTTATTCTATTCACCTTACCAACAATTCTTTCTTCGTGCCCTCAACAGTGCTTTTTTAATTTTTTAACTGTTTGATCCTAAAAATCTGTCCCCTGTCTTGTCCTAAGAGTCCTCTCCTTATATGTCCACCTAACCTCCTTACTACTTGATATTTTATCCCTTCTAGGTATCCTTCCCTTTTCTCCTTTTCCTTATCCCATGCCCTCCTTTCTCGTAACCCACTCTTCCTTCTTTTATTACTTAAGTCCCACAAGGGGACTCCCTGTCATTCCCTTATCCATCACCCTAAGCTTTTTTCTCCGTATGTTAAGAAGAATTTTAACTTTCTAATTGGTTGTATTTCCTTATCCCAGGTGTGAAGAGAATAGGGTTCTACTACTAGCAGAGACATATTCTCCTCTTCCCCTTCTCTGTGGCAATTCCTCCACACTTTCCTCCTCCCTGAAAGATAGTGATTCTACCCTAACTTCTCCTCATTTATTTCATTACTATTTTATCTCATTCCATTCAATTTACTATGACCTTGAATCTTATATGTATGCATGTATAGATATAAGACATATAAGACATGTATTCATGTCCCTTCAAAATACTGAGGCAAAGGAATAAAACACTTCTACTTTTTTGGCTGCTTGTGATTAGTCTTTCATTATCTTTATATATTTCTGATAGATCAAATATTGTTCTGAGGTCTGGGTTTTCCCACAGGAATAATTGAAACCCTTTTAGTTTGGTTAATATCCATTTATTTTGCCTTTTATAATATGGTTTTGGTTTCATTATGTGAAAACTGTATTCATGCCCTTTACCATTTGTCAATAGGGAAATGGCTTGATTTTTTGGTAAATTTGACTTAGTTCCTCATATATTTGGGAAATTCAACCTCTGTCAGAGAGTTTTGTTATGAAAATGTTCTCCCAGTTTGTTGCTTTCCTTCTAATTGTGGCTACATTGGTTTTGCTTGTATAAAAATCTTTTAATTTGATTTAATAAAAAATCATTTCACTTTACATTTGTAATGTTCTCTATCTCTTGCTTCATCTTAAATTCCTTCTTTTCCCAAAGATCTGACATGTATACTATTCTATATTCACCTAATTTATTTATGATTTCACTCTTTACATTCAAGTCTTTTGCTCATTTTAAATTTATCTTAGTATAGGGTATAAGATGTTGATGTAAACTTAAATTTTCCCATAGTGTTTTAGAATTTTCCCTACATTTTTTATCAAAGAGTGAGTTTTTGTCCCAGAAGCTGGGATTTTGGGGTTTATCACACACTAGCTTGCTGAGATCATTTACCCCTAGTTTATTCCATTGGTCCACCCTTCTGTCTCTCAGCCAGTACCATATTATTTTGATGACCATTGCTTTATACTACAGTTTAAGATCTGGTGCTACTAGGCCCCCATCCTTCATTTTTTCCCCATTATTTCTATTTAATATTCTTAAACTCTTATTCTTCCAAATGAAAGTTGTTATAATTTTCCAAATTCAATAAAAAAGTTTTTTGGTAGGTTGATAGGTATGGCACTAACGTAGATTAATTTGGGTAAGATTGTCATTTTTATTATGTTAGTTCATCCTACTCATGAGCAATTAATGTTTTTCCAGTTATTTAGGTCTAGTTTTAATTGTGTGAAAACTGTTTTGTAGTTGTGTTCATATAACTTCTATATTTGCTTTGGTAGATAATTTCCTAAATATTTTATATTGCATAGAGTGATTTTAAATGGAATTTCTCTTTCTAATTCCTCCTGCTCAATTCTGTTGGAAATATAGATATAAATGGTGATGATTTATGTATGTTTATCTTGTACCCTGACACTTTGCTATAGTTGTTAATTATTTCCACTTACAGTTTTACAATTGATTTTCTAGGATTCTTTAAGTAGACCATCATATCATCTACAAAGAGTGATACTATAGGTTTCCTCATTGCCTATTTGAGTCCCTTCAATTTCTTTTTCTCCTCTAATTTCTATTGCTAGCATTTCTAGTACAATATTAAATGACAGAGATGAAAACCAGCATCCTTGCTTCACTCCTGATCTTATTGGGAAGACTCCTAATTTGTCCCCATTGCAGATGACACTTGCTGATGGTTTTAAATATCACTGTTTATTATTTTGAGTAATGTTCCTTCTGTTACTATACTTTCTAATGTTTTCAATAAGAATAGGTGTTGCATTTTGTCAAATGCTTTTCTGCATCTATTGAGATAATCACGTGATCTCTGTTGGTTTGATTATTGGTATGGTCAGTTATGTGGATGGTTTTCTCATCCTTGTCTTCCTGATATAAATCCCACCAGGTCATAGTGGATCATCCTTGTGATAACTTGCTGTAGTCTTTTTGCTAGTATTTTATTTAAGATATTTGTACCTATGTTCATTAAGGAGATTAATCTGTAGTATTCTTTCTCTGTTTTTGCTCTGCCTGGGTTTAGAAAATCATTAGTTTTTCCTTGTCTAAATCTGATTTTTAATACTTTATATTGTTAAATGAGTTTTTGGATTTCATTTTCCACTTGGGTGATATTTTTATTTATTTTTTAATTTTTATTTTTAAAGATATTTTACTTTCCTAATTACATGTAATGATTTTCCAGCTACTTTGTTCTCCCTGAAATTACACAGCCCAAATTGTCTCCCTCCCTATCTTCTCTCCCCACTCTCAGAGATTGTAAACAATTTGATCTGGGATATACATATATTATCATGTAAAAGAAACTTCCATGTGGGTTATTTTTGTAAAAGAATATTCATCTAAAACCAAAACACCAAAATAAAACCATAATTAAATAATGTCATAAAGAATATGCTTTTTTAAAATTCAAAACCAGCAATTCTTTCTCTGTAGATGGTTAGCATTTTTGTCATAAATTCTTCAGTATTTCTTGAATCATTATATTATTGAGAATAACAAAGTATTTCACAGTTGATAATCATATTGCTTTTACAGTGTACAAACTTCTCTTGGTTCTTCTTATTTCACTTGGTTCTTCTTATTTCACTTATTTCACTTTGCATTGGTTCATGTAAGTCTTTCCATTTTTTTTGAAATGATACTTCTCATTGTATCTTATAGCACAATAATATCCCATCATCATCATATATCATAATTTATTCAGCAATTCCCCAAATGTTGAATATCCCTTCAATTTCTAATTCTTTACCACCACAAAAAAACCCTGTTGTAAATATTTTTGTACAAGTAAGTCTTCAACTTCTTTTATGGTATCTTTGGGATACAGACGTAGATGTGGTATTACAGAATCAAAGGTTATGCATTTATAATCCTCTGGGCTACAAATGATTGGATTATATCACAACTTCACCAGCAATGAATTGGGGTCCCAATTTTGTCATATATCCTCAAATATTTATCACCTTTCTTTATCATCATTATTAGCCAACCTATTAGGTATGTGAGGGTACACAAAATTTGTTTCAATTTGCATTTCTTTAGTCATATGTGTTTTAGAAAAATTTTAATATGATTATTGTTACCTTTGATCTCTTCATCTGAAAACTATTTGTACATATCTTTTGAACATTTGTCAATTGGGGATTGACTTATAGTCTTATTAATGTGACTTAGTTCTCTATAAATTTGAGAAATTATATCTTTATCAGAGAAATTTGCTATTTTTGCCTAACTTGTTGTTTCCCTTCTAATCGTGGTTACATTGGTTTTGTTTGCAAAAAACAAAACCAAACAAAAAAACCTTTTAAACTTAATATAAGCAAAATTATTTACTTTATTTCTTTTAATGCCATCTCTGGTTTGGTCAGAAGTTATTTCCTTCTCCATAAATATGACAGGTAAAATATTCTATGTCCCTTTGTTTACTAATACTTTCACCCTTTATGTCTAAACCATGCACTCATTGTGACTGTATCTTGATATAGGTTGTGAGATTTTGTGCTATAGCTTGTTTCTACCATACTGTTTTCCAGTTTTCCAGCAATTTTTGACAAATTGTGACCACTTTTTTTTCCCTGAAAGAATATAATCAGTTTAGCTAGGTAGGTGATTCTTGGTTGTAAAGCTAGTTTCTTTGTCTTCTAGAATATCATATTACACACATTTCAGTCTTAATGTGGAAGCTGTTAAGTCTTGTGTAATCCTAACTGTGACTCATGACAAATGAATTGTTTTTTGTTTGTTTTTCTGGCTCATTGCAGTATTTTCACCTAGTCCTGGGAGCTCTTGAATTTGGCTATATTCCTGGTAGTTGTCAACTGGGGATTTAGTCCCAGAAGTGATCTGTGCATTAATTCCATTTTAATTGTACCCTCTTTTCTAGAATATCAGCACAATTTTCTTTGATGATTTCTTATAATTTCTTATAATATAACATTTTCTTTAATTAATTATTTCTTTTTTTATCTTGGCTTTCAGGTTGTCCAATAATTCTTAAATTGTCTCTCTGGTATCTGTTTTACAGGTTAGTTGTTTTGTCAGAAAATATTTCATGTTTTCTTATATTTTTTCATTCTTTTGATTTTGTTTTAACTTTCCTAGCTGTCTCATAAAGTCATTAACTTTACTTGTCCAATTCTAATATTTCAGAAATTATTTTCATCCATGAGCTTTTGAACTTCATTTTTCATTTGGTCAATTCTACTTTTTATGTATATTATTTTTTCATTGTGGTTTTATATCTCTTGTTTTTCCATCTGACCAATTTTGCTTAGCATTACTTTCATTTCTCTTTCTTATTTTTCTCTATCTCTCAATTGATTTTGAAGTCGTTTTTGAGCTCTTCCAGAGCTTGAGACCAAATCATATTTTCTTGTGAAGTTTTTCATGTAACAGTTTTGATCTCACTGTCTCTTTCTGAATTCATGATTTACTCTTTTTTCTGCATAATAATACTCTGTTATTAAGTACTTAAGTGTGTGTGTGTGCTTGTGTGTTTTAATGTTTGCTCATTTTCCCAGACTTTTCTCAACTTTTTTTTTAAACCCTTAACTTCTGTGAATAGGCTCCTAGGTGGAAGAGTGGTAAGGGTGGGCAATGGAGTCAAGTGACTTGCCCAGGGTCACACAACTGGGAAGTGGCTGAAGCCATATTTGAACCTAGGACCTCCCATCTCTAAGCCTGACTATCAATCCACTGAGCTACCCAGCTGCCCCTTTTTCTCAACTTTTACTTTTTTCTTAAAGGTCAGTTGTGTTCTCAGGATAGAGAAGGAATTCTTTTAAACTCCAATTTCTTTCCTTGCTGTTACTCTTATCTCTGGTTCTGAGTTTCTGTAAATTTCATTTCTTCCATGGTG
Organism: Gracilinanus agilis; assembly: GCF_016433145.1. Classification (NCBI taxonomy): domain Eukaryota; kingdom Metazoa; phylum Chordata; class Mammalia; order Didelphimorphia; family Didelphidae; genus Gracilinanus; species Gracilinanus agilis. Next base: position 537,018,887 of record NC_058132.1, read on the forward strand.
TTATTATGGCCTGGGAGCTAGGAGCATTGAAAGTCACATCCCACTAATGATTCATTCTCCCTCAGGGCTTTCTGATGCTTTTGAGAGCTCAAAGATCCTAACCTCAGGCTTTGGCAGGGTCTCTTGTCCTCACTCTGGGATTACAGTATGGACTGACTTGCTTGGGACTTCACCTTTGTTTTGGTCAGGGATTAGTCCTACCCAAACCAGGCACACTGCTGACTTATTTGAGCTATAATTTGGGGGATCACTTCAGGCTTGGTGAAGGGTTCTTGGTCTCTCCTTGATTTTTCCCCAGCTAGGTGCACTATATATTGCCTTGTGCTAGGGAATTGACACCATATTATTATTAACCTAATATTAATTTTAAAAACTTCAACCTTTTAAAAAACATTTTTCTGAGTCTCTCCAAATCTACATTCATTCTCAGACACATAAGCTAACCTTCAGATCACAAAAAATTTTTCTTGAATCACTTTCAAATTTATAAGATATAGCTAAAACTATAAAGTCAAAATCTTTGCTTTCAAAGACTTCTGTCTTATGAATTATTAAATGAAGATGTTAATGTTTTATTTTGCTAAATTTTGTCTAAATTTTTGCCTAAAATAAATGGTTCTTCTCTTAAAATTATATATGGCATTTATCTATAACTATTAGCAAATATTACCTATATAGAAAGCAAGTTAAAATCCTTCCCAATACTATCGTCAAGTGAAGCAAGGATGGCCATTACCACTACTATAATTCAAAATTGCACCATCACTGCTAGCTACAGCAATAAGAAAACTATGTTAATTAAAATAAAATAAGTTATAAGGAAACAAAACTATCACTCTTTAAATATAATATTATGTTATACTTAAGAAATTTAAAGAATCATATAAAAATATTTGAAATAATAGATTCAGCAAAATTATAGGACATAAAATAAAACCACATAAGTCATCATTTCCATATATTACTCACAACATCCATCAGGAAGAAATAGAAAGAGAAATTGTATTTAAAACAACTGTAGACTATATAAAATACTTGATAGTCTACCTCAAAAAGCAAATTTAAGAATTATATGAGTACAATCACAAATATTTTTCACACAATTAGAGTAAGATCTAAATATTTTAAAAACTATTAATTGCTCGTGTGTATGCTGAGTCAATATAAAAGTTATAATTTTACCTAAACAAATTTACTTATTCGGTGCCATACCAACCAAAATGTCAAAACTTATTTTGTAGAAATAGAAAAAAAAATATTTAAAAGTTGTCTGGAAAAAGAAAAGATCAGGACTAATAAGTGATTACATAAAAAATGGTTTGGAAGTTGAACTGGTAGTACCAGATTTCAAAACTGTAGTACAAAGCAAAAATAATCAAAATGATCTTTATACTGACATATAGAGTGATGCAAAGGAAACTGAGCAGAACCAGGAAACCTTTGTAAACAGTAACCATAACGCATGATAATCAATTGTGAGTACCTTAACTATTATCAGCAATGCAAGGATTCAGGACAATCCAAAGGGTCTAATGATGAAAAATACTATCCACCACCAAAAAAAAAAACCTGATAGAGTCTAAATGCAGTTTGAAGCATACTATTCCTCACTTTATTTTGTGTAAATGGAATTAACTCACTTTGTTTATTTTAAAGAACTTTGAGTGCCCCTCTTTTCATACTAAGTTAACCTATTACTAGAAATGGACGTTCATACCCTCAAAAGACCAGTAGTGGATTCCACAAGCACTTACCTGACACTGGGCAGTGCCAGTCGAATTAATAAATTATGATTGTGTGTTAGTGGAAATTTGGGGTTCATTGAGCTTTAATATTTAGATATATGATATAAACTTCCTGTGGATGTTTAGGGGACTTGGAAACTACATTTCCCATAATTCCTCTTATGACAGGAAGTGAGATTACATAAACAGAGTTATAAGACTCCTGACAGGATTGGGAGATGCCCTCTTTCCTACAAAGCAGCCAGGTGGGCAGAAGGTAATGGCGGGCAATTTGAATTAGATTTTAGCAGGCGTGTGACCTTCTTAATTACCAATATGCCTTTAAATAAACTATTAATACTTTTAATATCCATCTATATCAATATTAATCGTAACAGTTTTGGCAACCACATTGTAGATGTAATTCTCAATTTTTCAGATAGACTACCAAGCCACACAACTCTGAGACACCTCCGGATCCTCCCTGGGGCCTCAGACATGCTCTTGTGCTATTTTTGATCATTTTTCTCAGTTCTTTTAAGCATTTTTTAAAAGGGGAAATGCCATTTTTCCAACAGCCTGTTCCTGGCTACTAGTTCATACATTCCCCATGAACTTGGTTTCAACAACTGCTGACCCCACCCTCTGGACCCTTCCTGGGTCCCTAGTTTTTTTTCCTGCCTCCCAGTCCTGATCCCAGCTCCTGCTAGACTGTTCCAATGCTGGATACCTGCTGCTTCCTCTGCCACTGACCCCTAACTGTTCCTAACAACTCTCAACCCCATATGTCCCAATGCAAGTGCCCTGCCTGCTGCTGCCAATGCCTCTTGCTGAGGACTCCTAAGACTCCTGCTCTCCTCCCCAGCTGCCCCACACCAATTGATGCCAATCCCAGAGACTGCTGCTGCCTCTGCTTAAGATTTGGGAAGCATACCAAAAAACAAATAAACAAACAAACAAACAAAAAACTTCATTCTCATTGCATTCTCGTAGACATTAATGACTTAACCTGAAAAAAGCTTCTCTAGCTACCTTCCTACGCCCACAGGCCCTCCATGTGGGATCTCCAACCTGCGGCTTTCTCTAACACCTACCCCAGTTGGCTTCCACATTGACCTAGCTTTTACTCTTCAAACAGGAAGTAAGCCTGGGCTGCATGGCCTATTTCAAACTATTCCTTGTGATGATCTTGCCTGAAACTCAGGGGAGGGATTCACCCCACACACACAGCACGTGCCTGCACAAGATTTTGAACTATATACTCTTATGGAGTCATCCACACTGTGCCAGAGCAGAGCTCAGTAAGAAGGAACTTGAATTCGACCAGAGGTGGATTTTAAAACAAACTGAATGGGGTTCTTTTTTAAAAGTCTCTGTATCTTATTGTATTTTGCTGATTGGAGTTATGTGATTTAATTTTGCTTTTAAGTTAACCTTTCTGTTGCACTGAATCATTTTAAGCTAATGAAGTTTTGGTTACTAGATTAATTCTGTTGATTTTATTGTAACTCTCAAATAGTGAACAAATCTATTGGAATTGGTAAAAAGAGTTTTTTGACTGCATTGCTTGTAATCTCTTCCTTATATTGTATTTCCTGATATCTTTAAGGTTTCATTTTTTTAAGTTTACCTGTAATAATCTAATTGTTATCTGAACCATTTATGAATATTTTAAACATTTTTAAGTTGTAAAAAGCCCATAAGCCTTATGCATATTGAATTTGTCATCTCAACTATAGGGTCACATGCCTTAAGTCTTTATTCTATCTTGATAATTGTGTACAACCTTGAAGTTTTTAATGCCTTGAGAATTTAAATTATAATTTTATAAGAGGTCTTTAGAATTGATTTTAGCTGCCTAGTACCCTTCTGTATAAATGATAAGGTTTTATATACTTATTATAAAGAATGTTGTCTTAAAGGGGTAGAGGAAACAAATGGAAGTTTCCTAACCCTTTTGTTTTTTCACACAGGAAGCCAGGAGAGCTCCTATATGCTTGTTGTTTTGTCGCTTTGTTTTTACTTGCTTTCCCATCAGAAGGATCTAGAATTCCTGAGGATAATTTAGACCCAGAACTTTTTTTAAAATCAGATTTTTTTAAGGTTCTGCCCTGCAATTGCTATGGAGGCAGTAATAGAGTTGGTTAAGAAAATATCTTAGCCAACGTTGAATGATTTAGTATACCTGTTGAATTTGTGACAAGTATACAATTTTTTAAACATCATAGCAAGTGGTAATAATAATGAGTTTGTTTCCTATTGTCTTTAAATATGTTATTGGAAATTATGATACTTTATTTGAATCTGCATTATGAATCTGCTATTTTATAGAAACCATTTACACACACAGTTCATGCAAAAGCTTAACAGGAAATGGATCTCATTTTTCGCTGAAAAACCTTTCACTAATTCTAAGCTATATATTTTTTGAATTTTTAAAACATTCTTTTATCATTTTCCCCTTCTATGTGCAATAGAATTTGTTTGATTTTTTTCTCATTTTTATGCTTGAGTGCATTGTATCTTTTCCCTGAATTTTTAATTTTCTTATTGCTTTTCCTTTAAATTTTTTTAATAAAGTAATTGACTCTTTTTCATTTTTCTCATTTTTTAAAGTACATATAATCAATGTTAATCCTCTTTTGATTTTACAGTAATATAATTTTAATATACATATATTTGCTATAATATTAATGCACACCCCAAAAGCCTTAGACTATGGTAACCTGTCAATTATTGATAAATATTATGGGACTGTGATTAATGTCTCTCTGTCTGATTCCAGGAGAACGGAGAAAAAGAGCCACAAGATCATGGAGATCAACTGAGAATCTGCATAGTGCCAAGGAACAAAAGGTCATACAGACTATGAATTGAGGAAGTTCTATGCCAATGCTTAAGAGCTTGAAACGAGTGTTTGAGGTTTGGGGTTGCAGTTTTTCTAATATGTTAGAGACCAGACTTCCTTAGAGCTTCATTTCCTAGCGAGCACGTAAGATTGGCTATCATTATGGCTCATTCCTGAGAAGGTGCAGGCAAATCAGACCAGGGAAAGACATTTCCCTTGCACACAAATTTGATCCTGTTATTTCTCTTATATATAGAATGGCAACTTTTTGTAGTCCTGGCTCCTGAATGGGTAATTGCAAACTGCTTAAATCACTTTAATTGGGCTTTGATTCAAGGACCTGTTATAAGTTCATTTTTTTCCTTACATTTTTTGCACATAAGACTTTGACATTTTACATTTCATTCACAAGTTAATTATTTTCTCTTTTATTTTGATTTTGTTATTATTATTATTTTTCTTCTTTTGCCAATTGATTTTACACAACCCCAAAAACTCAGCCATTTATCCTTGGTTGATCTGGGTTTTGGCCTTAACCCTCTTCAGAGGAGAATGTGTTATTCATCCTCCTCAGGGGGATGTGTAAGTTTTATAATCATAATGTCTATATTATAATCTATAATGTAAAATTTAACTCTTTTGAGAGTAATTTCAGGGGGGAATGTATAATTCTCTTCAGAATGGAATGTATGTTTTATAATCTATAATGTAAAGTTTAAATTCTTTTGAGAGTAATTTCAGGATAAGAAATTTGCCATCTCCCCAGAATCCAGACAATGAATCTGTTTGGAGAAGGCACCATGAAGATGCCTGAAGAGCCTTCACCAGATCATGAAGATCCAAATGAACTGTGGGGTGCTGTTGATTGAACTATAGGGAGTTGAATGCATTTGTTTTGAATGTACACTCTTATGCCAAAGGGGACTGCTCCTAATTGGCTTTTGTCAATGTGCCTAGCAATCACTGATTCATTGTTTTGTCCTCTTTTCTTTTATCCCCTAATTTCTTTAATTTAAAAGTTACATTTACAAGATCCATAAAGAAAGACCAGTCTTTTCTCTGGATCTCAGGGGGGAATGTGTTAGTGGAAATTTGTGGTTCATTGAGCTTTAATATTTAGATATATGTTATAAACTTCCTGTAGATGTTTAGGGGACTTGGAAACTACATTTCCCATGATTCCTAATATGACAGATAATTGACAGTATGATTATGTAGACAGAGGTATAAGACTCCCGATGGGATTGGAAGACATGCTCTTTTTCCATGAAGCAGCCAAGTGGGCAGGAGGAAATGGCAGGTGATTTTAATTAGATCTTATCAGGCTCGTGGCTATAACTTTCAAAATGACTTTAAATAAACTACTAATACTTTTAATAATATCCATCTATATCAATATTATTTTTAACAATTGGCTCCTGAAATGTGATAGACCAGCCCACAGTGAGAGGAAGTAGAAACCAGAGAGAAAGGAAGTGATGTAGAAAAAACACAAAACCTAAGAGCTGAGCATTTACTTCAATATTGGATTTGTTCTGGTTTGGATTCTTCTGCATTGGAGGGATTCTGCTGATTTGGCATCTCTGCATTGGATTTCATTTAGCGTTGGAGATTCTGCATTGGTGCCTTGAGGAGTTTGGCTTTGGTGATTTGCTTGAGTTGAGGAGACCCTGGACAGAGATACTGGCCTTTTAGCTCTTCTCCTGTCTTTCGTTAGAGTCTCTCTTTGGTGAATCACTTGGATCCAGACTTGGGTATTTTGCCTAGACAATATTTTCTACCTCCTTCCTACATTTCCCTTACTTTACTATCTCTATACAAAAGCTACTAACAGCCTCATTACTTAAGAGTTAATTTTTATAAATGGCAACCTCAACAACTTTTATAACTTTTAATTTGACAAAACACTGTTTAATTCTTACAATTTCCTTTATGAATTTTTCTTTTACATAAGTAACATGATGAATGTGGAAATATATATTGCATGATAGTATGTATAAAACCTGTCATATAACCAAAATAATCTAGTTCTTGTTGAGAAATTGAATGGATAATAAGCAGTAAGGATTATTTATCCAACATATGATGCCGAGAACAGGGTTCCCTGCTGTCACACATGGCATCTGAGAAGCAGTCATGTTTAAATCTGATTCTCCTCAAGTAGTAGGTATCCCCCCACCAGCATGTCCACTTCACTCACAAAGACTCTTGGCAATGAGCAATTCTTTAGAACACAAAAGACACAACTGAGCTTAAACAATGGAGAAGATGAAAAGAAGAAAATCTCCTGCAACAGGACAAGGAACCAATGGACCACAGTCCTGCCAAGCAAATCACCAAACTTTGAAGTTCATAAGTAACATATTTAATGAAAAAACAATATATTTCATTTCAAAAAAAAGATTTCAGGAAACAGAAACAGAATTAATTAAACACAAAAAAAGGACATGAAAAGAATTTTGACAAAGCCTCAGAATAAATCACAAAGTAACAGCAGAAATGTTTCACTTTCAAGAGGAAAATTCTACTTCTTGTGCCTGTACTTGCTGGATGAGACATTTAAAGGCATGGTGACTTAAAAAACCAGAATGGACAGAGAATCAGCTTTAGCCAAGAGACAGTCGAGGATTTTTAAACAGCTCAGTGTCAAGAAAACTAAAAACAGCAGATAATCCCAGAACAACGCCAACTTTAAAGCATGCTTCCTCTATGATAAATGTTGTTTATGTTTTAACTCTATCTTGTGTGTGTGTAAATGGAATTAGTTCACCCCATTCATAGTTAAAACTCTAGCCACCAGAGATAATGTCATCCCACTTCCCTGAGTGGGGATGGGAGATTAGTTACCTACAGGTGACAATAAGTAACAAATCAAGAACAAGGGACTGCCCTTTGGGCAGTCCAAAACAGTGTTGAGATTGCCATTTGTCCACTTTGAAATTAGAGGTGGGTGCAAAGTGATGAAAGCGGCTGGTAACTTCCTGTGAGGCAGTTAGTGCTTTGAACTTGGTGTAGAAGAATCTCTGGTGAGACCTCAGGCAGTTTCCCTCTGAATTGTTCCGTGGGTAACTTAGGCTGACTTCCCTTCACCTCTCTTGGCTTTCTAGAATATCTACCTTCAAGGAGGCTTCTTTGCCTCTCTAATTGTCAAGGCCTTGCGGCTGGTAATAATCTTGCTTAATTTAGCTCTAAATCCTCCTCCAGGCCAGATCTGTTTCTCTCTCTCTCTCTCTCTCTCTCTCTCTCTCTCTCTCCCTCCCCCACCTTCAACCTTCCTAATTGTAAATAAACTACCATAAAAGCCATCCTGACTTGGATTTATTTTTAATTATGTAATCAATATAAATCTGATTGATTCCTGGTGACCACACCTTAAATATATATAATTTCCCTTCTTGTATGTGATTGTATATTTATGATTGTCTTGTTTGTGTGCACAAACAAAAAAAATGGGGATTGAGTCAAAAATAAATCTGATTCTCCCTGCATAGTATTCTCTGGTACATGGCAAAGTAAGGTAAACCTCTTAAACTTTAAGACTATACTTAACTGAAAAAAAGACAAAATAGATTCTCCTTCTCTGTCTTAGATAGCCACTGCGACAGGGAAGGAGAGTAGACTACAACAGCAGAAGGGATATTTAATCCCACAGTCTGACTGGACTTTCACTTAGATTCAATTTCAAAGGTTAACATATATGACTGCAAAAACTATTAATGATTCTGATTCTGAAATGTACTCTTCAAGTTTGAAAAGTATTCATCAAGTTGTACAAAACTTCACCTAAATTTGATTCTATACAAAACTAAATAATGAAAGAATTGTCCATTCTCACTAGGATTTGATATGAATAATGTTTAAAGATTTGGATGTTTAGTCATACCTAAGATATTTAAGTAAACCAAAAACTGGAAATGTAATGTTTTCTCTAATTGTTATGGGTAACCAGCCTAACTTGTAAAAAAAAAAAGAAAGAAAAGAAAAGATTTTACTTCAGGAAGCAAAAAGCACTGCTCTAGCTGCTTGAGTAAATATAAGGTTTAATCAACAACAGTTTTCTGAGTGGAGCACCAGAGCAATATTTCTTTCCCCTTGCTCAAGTTCTCCTCCTGCCTCCTTTGTACCTTCCTCTTTCCTTACTGGCCCAGCTCCCATGCCTTCTTCTTCCCACACTTATTCTCCCCAATTGCTCTCTCTCTCTCTCTCTGCCTCTGCCCCCGCTCAATCTCTCTTTGCCCTGCCTCTTCCTCCCCTGTCGCAGTTCCTCCTACCCCTGCCCTATCTATCTCTCCTCCCCCTTCCCCTACCCACTATAAGAATAATAAGAGCCAGTACCCAAATGTCATGATAGAAGGGGAGATAGAGAGAGTCTATGAGAGTGAGACTCTCTTCTAGCTCTCCCCTCTTGCCAAATATGCACTTAGAGGGACTTTGAGGGGGTGTCTCCCCAAAACTGGGTGACCTGGATTTTTGTGCCTCCCCACAGGAATTGGGGATGAGGCTTCCTGATAAGAGGAGGTATGGGGGACCCCAATCTTATTCTGAATGAGGGCGGGGTCCACACAAGCCTCCCTCGATGTCAACCAACTTCACAGCAGATGGTCTGACTTCAAGATAGAGGCAGCCAGACTAAGCTGTGGTTCCCCTGCCCCTTGTTGTCACTCAGGCTCTCTGGAATGCTATCTGACTAATGAATGTCTTTAATTAATATCAATATAGGAATTGGGGAAAGGGGTGAAGGGCAGAGGGATTTTGGGGTGCCCTCTTCTCTATTTCTATGGGGTCTGTGAATTTGGGGTTCCCACTCCTAAGCATCTCCCCCCTTGTCCCTTCTCCATCTGTTTCTATTTCTATCCTTTTCTATAATTGTAAGTTAGACTGGAAAGGATCTCTCAGCAAGGTTGGGTAATGGGAGAAGGAGCCTAAGAGATTGTTCCCAAAATGGAGTCCCAAAACTCAGCTCACTCGTTTTTTGAAGTCTTGCTGGGTGAGATGCGATGGGATGCCTTTGACCAGGGAATTGGGGTTTCAATGTCCAAAGAAAGATCCTCAGGAAACCCTCAGGACTGGATTTGAGCTGACATGTTCTCCTCCTCCCTCTCTCAGTCCTCCGCCTGAAGTCCCCCTCTTCCTTCCTCCTCTGGACAATTACCCAGAATCCTCTCTCATCCCAACTGTCAGTAACTGTCACCAACTGCCGTCTTCTGGCTCTTTTTGTCCCATCCCCCATCCTTACACCACTCAGCCCCAACCAGAGCAACAAGCCAAGTAGCAGTAGTCATGGATAATTCAATTAAAGGTCTATTCCCTCTAAAGGATGTTCCCACTTAAAATAAACAAGGGAATTTAGTAAAATTTAGACATCATACACCTTTCTCTCCACAAGACATTGAGAGTTTCAAAGAAAAAAACATATCTCTTCCTTTGAAAATGAGCCCATTGTACTCATAAATAAGTTTGAAATCATTTACTGCTCCATTCCCTATTAATGGAAAGAAAAAAGAATAAGATTCTTTCTCTTGTTAATCAGGCCCATGGAGAATGAAGACCATAAATGGGATGTAAATTCAGAAGATTATTTATAATTATGTCAGTCTAGGAATGAATTACTAAAAGCAATGAGAGCTTGTTCTCACAGACCTGGTACTTGGACAAAATTCAAAGTTTTAGAGCAAGAAGATAAAGAGAAACCATATCAGTTTTATGGATAGGTTTACTGAGAGGGGAGGCAGTTATTTAGACATATATCTATCTTTCTAGGGAAAGAGATGTTAGGCACATAAGGACATAATTTGTAAAAAAACAACTGCTGCAAGGTGGTTAAGAACTATTTTATGTCTAACTTTCCAAACTGGGCTAATATGGACCTCGAGGAATTCAAAAGGGCAGCAGTTTGCTTTTTTGATAAACATGGAAAGAAATATAAAGAAAATACTGACTAAGTGGAGAAATTAGAGGAGACATTAAAGAAGGGAATAGATGCATTAATGAAAAAGTTGAAAAAACAGCTAAGGCAGAGATCATAGCCCCTGCAATAGAACTCACAAAGCAAACACTGAAAGAAAGGTCATATAACTATTAATTGCAGGAAGAGGAATCAGGAAAATAGAAATAGAAGATTGAGAAATAATAGCAATAATGACAATAATAGATCCTCTAACAGGATCAGGAATTGTGATAGAGCAAATCATAACCCACATAAAAATATCCAATATGGGGCTTGTCCTCACTGTGTGCAGTGTGGCAACCTCCCTCATTGTGGGGGATCCCAAAGGTGTGGCCAAAGTCATCTTGATGAATGATGGCACTTGGGAGGAAAAGGAACCTCAAAGAGACTGGAGGTGAATTTTAAGCCTTTTCGGACACCATTGCCTTATTGATGTTAACCATTGCAGTTTGTTCCCCTCCACATAATGAAGAAGTCTCTTTATTATAATTTTAAATACAAGGTGTATGTAATTTCTCATTAACTGCTCTAATAGTTGTCAAATTTGGAGAAAACTCATTACTCACATGTAAAATGTCTACCTTCATTTCACAATGATTGACTGTATCCTGTCACATATATTGTATTTGCTAATTATTTGTTTTAAGATTTAATTTTGTTTTTATGTTTACATATTGATCTAATATAAAATATTCTGTTACACTATGTCACTTTTAGTTACTGTGTTTTGGATATATATATATATATATATATATATATATATATATATATATATATATATATAT
>NC_058132.1:537040134-537061260 GCF_016433145.1 Gracilinanus agilis
ATATATATATATATATATATATATATATATATATGTAATTTTCTTCCTTTTTTTATCCTTTGGTGGAAGACCTTGAGGAGAGGTGCCAAGATGGAAGATATCACCAGCAGGAAACATACAGTCATGCAGGATTGAATTTAAGACAAAAATATTACATTTATTCCAAAATGGCTCTGTTCCATCATTTAGTACTCTTTGCTCTTACCTCTCACTAGAGATGGGATTAAGAAGACTTCTGTTCTGGGTCTTGAAGAAAGGCTAATTATCTCAATGAAAACATTAAATTCACTCTCTTTGAATTTAACCTACATCTTTTCCACAGCTAAAGAAGTTGTATTACATTTGGACAAACAGATGCACTGGAAACTTAAGCTGACATTCATATCTACTCTAAACAGAAATGATCCCTTTTGCAGTGAGTATTGTATTCACCCAATTTCAAAGACTTTTTTACTTAATGTTGGCAAAGTTTAGCTGTTCCACAAAAGTTAAGCTTTTAAACTCTTAGAAATAGGTGCCAAAATTAGCTTGTGGAAAAACCTTAGATCCAAAATCTTTGAATGTATAACGAAAACTACAAAATTAATGTGAGACTCTCAGCAAATTAATTAAATGTTTGTGAGACTGCATATTCAGATACATTTAATGTAGTGTTCTGTAAATATTATTCAGTCAACTTATAAATTAACTATTCAATTTGATTGAACAATTAAGGCTCTAATATGTGGAGATCTCCATTATAAATATTCAAACTCCCAAAAAAATACATCATGAGATATTAATAGAAGTGTCTCAGAGAAGATTTATTTTAATTCTTAGGAATATAAATGCTTATCCAACATCAAAAATATATTGATTTAAATGGCATATCAATTTGATGATCACTGAATCCAAGAAATGTTATGGGCTCAGTTTTGAGATATTACAAATAATTTGTTTAACTTTGTTTCTCCTTGACTAGAGGAACACTTACTGTGAAAAAAAATTCTAGTTTTTTTATAGGGATATTTGGTACTCTTGCAAATATTCTAAGATTATAAGGCAGGGAACCTAGAACAAATTACTTACATAAAAGCAAAGGCATACTTCAACACACAGTCAATGAAACTTTGTTATTCTTCTCCCAGATTGGGCCCAGGAGACTTGAGGCCACAATTACAATCTCCACTTAAGACAAGCTGAGGTTTATAGAATTTATGTACAGAATCTTTTGTTATAAGATTAGCTTGGTTATAAAAATTTTTAGCAATAAGATCGAAAACTGAGTAAGGTTTTATCATAATTTTGTAGAAAAAAATGAATTTTCTCAGTTCCAAATTTCTTCCCCTCTCTTTCCTCCCAGAAAAAAATCAACAACAAGCCCTGAAATTTGGGCAGTTTCAAAAAATAAATAAAAGTAAAATGTAAAACAACAAAAATAATATTAGGTATGATAATCTTGAGACCATCATGACTGTGTTTTCTTAATAGAGGCTTTAAGCTTACAGAATATACTAATGAAAAAGTATTGACAATATTTGTGAATTTGTGATGGTTGAGCACAGCTGTGTCCTATAACTAGTACTTTGTCTACGACTAGCTTGTTTTTTCTATCTAATATGTCAACATTCAAAATAATATTTTATCTATACTAGTTAGGTTTTCCTCCCTGATAACAATACCTTTAAGTAATAATTTGCTCTGATACTTGATATGCAAATGAGTTAGCTTCAAGGAGTCTGTCTAAAGTCATTCTCATATCAGCAATTTGGAGAACATCTTCCCCTCTAGCAAGAGTGTGCCTTCCTGCTGATATAGCTTTTCCTGTTGAATATGTCACACTGTTCCCCTATGCAGTGCCACCCTTACATGATTTACAGTTTATGTTAGTACATATACTTGAGTTGTATGTTGCATCACCCTTTTCCCCATTGTTTGCATTAAAGTTTTGCATTGAACTAATTCTCATTGTTTTATATGTTATTCTCAGCAGATAATTTACTAAAGGATTGTTTACCAAAATATCTCTAGCTGGTCTACCGGACTTCTTTAAGTATAAATTAGATACCTTGAGAAAGAATTGACAACTATACCTATATTGGAAAAATCAGGACACTGTGAACATAGTATTAAGAAACAAAAGTCAATAGTAGAACCTAACATCTTCCCATAAGGGATTTCCTTATGCCATAGAACTGTCAATTACATCTAGGGACTTCTTAATATTTGTTCGACTCATAATGCCATGCAGGATTGAGTTCATACTCGTGAAAATTTTCAAGATTTCTAGAAAGTTACTCTCCTCCAAAGAAATCTGAATGATTTATATAGCTCTTAACAGCAGGCAAGGGTGTAACCTAGATTTGTTGATCCAAATTCAGTAATTAGGTGTTCTCACCCTTATAAACAAACCGCTCCTCCTCAATGGATCTGAATTCTAGCCTTCCCTGGTGGAGTAATATCTTCTTTTTAGTTCTTGAATATTCTTCAGATACTGTCACTTAGGCATTACTCTTTCTACCCTATGTATGACTTAACAATAAGCTTTTCTCTTTTTTCTCATTTGAGCTTAGAATCTACATTTCTCTACTATGTTACTACTACTGCTGTGATTAGTATCTGCTTCCACTTCTTCAACAATTGTTACAGCTTTCATTATGAGAAAATCAAAGCCAACATATAAACATCAACCTATATTTAGGTCATTGGTATTGATCAGGCCCACATCGCTGCCTAATCAGGTACAACAGTGTTTCATATTGGTGAAAATCTTCTGAACCATTTTCTTCATCACTGGTTCCTTTAATTCACAGCTCAGTTAGAGTGATTTAATTCTACTCACATTTTCCAAATTGTGGAAATTGTCCCCTCCTTGTGCCTCAGCTCCTTATTTATAAACTGTATATAAATTACACTATTTCACAGAGTAGGTGTAAGGATCAGTTGTGTTAAAATGTAAAAGCACTTTTCAACATTGAAGTGCTGTTTTCATATTTGAAGGAGAATATAAATATGGAAGGATGAATGTGTAAACAAATAGATAAAGAGGTTAAATATAAATGATTAAATGAGATAACGTGTCAAATGCTTTGCAAATCTTAAAGCTATATCATTTTGAGCCAGATTTATCATTATAAGTTTAGAGTTTTATATATGTATATGTTTATGATAAATTATATATTAATTTCAAATATATCTTGTTCAAATACATCCTCTTTCATGTTATATTCTGAATTAAATTTCTCTTTCACTGGAATTCTCCATTTGAAAAAATTGTCTTTGCTCTAATGATCCTGACTTCTCTTTGGAATAATTTTCTCACATAGTAGGAAGCCATGTAAAATTGAACATTTGTTTTGAAGACATAATCTATTGACATGGCATTCAATTTCAGAAACCATTATTATAGCAAGTTTGTGAAGATGACTACTTCTAGGAGAGGCAGATATCTTTTAAATAATATGCAAACCCATAAGAAAGTTCCCTCAATATGATGTAATCACAATGTTCTTGAAGTATAGATCTATGTCATTTCAACTACACCTAAGCATATTCCACACTTTTTTATGGTAAACACTACTTGCCACCCTAGGAAGGAAGATGCAATTATTCCCTCATCTGGCTGAAAGGGAGAGAAATCATGTAGGAAACAGTTTTGGCTTAGATCTCTAGACATCATAAAAAAAAGAGTTCAAATTCTTATTTCTGTAACTTACAAACTAGTTATTTACTCTTAGCAGTTAATCAAAAAGCACTTATTAATAGGCTATTATATGCCAACTAGTGTGCTAATTGATGACTGGCCATGTAATTTAATTTCTTTGTGTCCTGTTTCCTTCTACTATACAATAAGGGAGTTGAACTAAATGGCCTCAAATGTCCATTCAATCCCTAAATTTGCTAATTAGATCTTAATCCTAATTTTATGATTATATGACCCCTGAGGTAACTCAACAGTTATTATTCTAATGGTAGAGACAAGAGATTAATAGGTATGACTATTAGCAAATAGCAGTTATTTTAATTATTTAATCTAAGAAAATCTCTTCCTCATTTTTTAATATATTATGATATCCTGAGTGTGGAAATGCATAAAATGTTAAAGTTTTGTGATAAATTTTGCTGAATTCTTTATCCTTTTTATTCTTTGTCATAAAGATAGGCTCTCTGGGAGGGATAGAGGAAACATTTGGGCATGTAAGTCATATAAAAAGCAAAATGTGTCAAGAAAATTTATTTTAAAAACAAAAGTTTTTAAACTGGCCTGTAGACTGATAATTCTATAGGCTTTTTAAAATCAAGGGAAAATAGCAGTCCTTTCAAAGATGGTGCATATGCCCCTTCTCTTATCACTAAGTCAAATGTTCAAAATTAATTATTTCTATTTAACAAATTGTCTTTTCATTAAAAATGAGATTAAAGTTTTCATTCATGGAGAACCTTTACTCCTAGAAACTCAAAATCCCATTTTCCCATGGATCTATATAGTTCTTTTAGTATGAAGTAGCAGATTTGGTTATATAGAGTTTTTATATCTGATAAGTACATGGGCAGATTCTCCCTAAAAAAGTTAAGAAAATTACTCAGTCATTCAGTGAGCAAATTTAAGAAGAGAACATGGATCCCTTTATCCTCAGTGTCTTTCTCTAAACCCAAGGTTATACTTCTTTTCTTTGAATTAGTTGGCAGACTCATGGTTTCATAAAGAGAGAAGCACATGTGAAGCCAACTAAGCCTGAAGGAAAAACTTCTGGTAGCTGAGAAAAAGAAAGAAGTCAGAAGGACCAAACCAGTTCTACTTTTGCTCTAACATTAACCTTTAGGGAAAAGCATCCGGTCTCATTGAAGAATTATACCTATCCTTTTGAACCCAGTTTTGTTCTCTGTAAGAATTCCAGTTTAGTACAAGTCCTGTCAGAGTAGATGTTGGCAGATATAGAAAATAATGGTGCCTCTTCATCAGATTAATGAGAGTGCTTGGCTTAAAAGAAAGAGTACTCAGTTCCCATTTAGTAGGCCTTGTTTTGATAACAAGTCACCAAGATTAATTAGCTCAATTATAATGTATGAATTAAACTCTCTGAGCCTCAGTTTTCTCATTTAAACAATAGGGATAATAATATTAAAAATATGATGTGGTTGAAAAGTAGCATTTTCATATTGGTAACCATAGTCACTTGCACAGTGCCTGGCATTTAGTAGGAGCTTAATAAATGTATATTGATTATCTGAGTCCACATAATTTGAATGTCAACTAATTTTGATGATGGCAGTTGAGGATTAATTTTTTTAAAGCTTCATTTATTTATTTGTTTATTTGTTTATTTATTTATTTATTTATTTGTTTGTTTGTTTGTTTATTTATTTGTTTTTAAACCCTGGTACTTTGGTGTATTGTCTCATAGGCGGAAGATTGGTAAGGGTGGGCATTGGGGGTCAAGTGACTTGCCCAGGGTCACACAGCTGGGAAGTGGCTGAGGCCGGGTTTGAACCTAGGACCTCCTGTCTCTAGGCCCGACTCTCACTCCACTGAGCTACCCAGCTGCCCCCGAGGATTAATTTTAAGGACATAATAAATTTTTTTCTGATGTTCAGAAAGCTGAATGACTTGTCCTTGGTCACATAACAACTGTTAAATATGTATTAGAGACAACATGATAAAGGAAGGCAGATAGCCCTGGTAAGCTAGAAAGAACACTTCAATAAGAGGACTAGGCTTTAGTGTTAGTTCTGACTCAAATAGATATAGAATTTGTGACAAATTATCATCTTTGGTAAAATCAGGTGTTTTGGCTAGCTGTTCTCTAAAGATTCAGATCTCTGATTCTTCTGGATTATGACATTATGAGATACTGAATTTATTATGAAAACAATGAGTTATTTATTCAGTTCATTGATATATTTTTTTTGTTTTTGTTTTTTGTTTTTTTTATTGTTATATTTTAAAGTGTTCAATTCTCTATCTCCTAAAGGAATTGCTTTACTTAGAAAAAAAATTATCTTCATGGTTTGATTTTTCTCTTCAGTGAAATGAACTCCTTGTGGTAAGAGATTGTGTTTTCATACTTATCATTTGTCATAATCTATCTTATTTGTCAATATAATAATTCCATTTAAAAAATCTTGACTAATATATTTTAATAATTTCAATAGTGATAATGACATTTAACTTATTTACTCAAGGGCATTTTTCATTAGAAATTGATTAATATTTAAGTCATTCACCCATTCTGAATTTATCTTGGTGTAGGATGTGAGATGTTGATCTAAGCCTAATCGCTCCCACATTATTTTCCAATTTTCCCAACAGTATTTGTCAAATAGTGGATTTTTCTCCCCAAAATTGGTCTCTTCAAGTTTATCATAGACAGTCTTACTGATGTCACTTACCCCAAGTCTATTCCACTGATCCTCCCTTCTATCTCTTAGCCAGTACCATATCATTTTGATGACTGTTGCTTTATAGTATAGTTAAATTTCTGGTACTGCTAGGCCACCTTCCTTCACATTTTTTTTCAATATTTCCCTTGATATTCTTGATCTTTTGTTCTTCCAAATGAACTTTGTTACAGTTTTTTCTAATTCAGTAAAAAAGTTTTTTGGTAGTTTGATAGGTATGGCACTAAATAGATGAATTAATTTGGATAGAATGGTCATTTTTATTATGTTACCTCGTCCTACCCATGAGAAATCAATGTTTTTCCAATTGTTTAGGTCTAGTTTTAATTGTTTGGAAAGTGTTTTGTAGTTGCATTCTGTAAAGTTGAAAATACCTTGTACCCCCTTTAAAACTACATTACCCAGACTCACTTTCTCAATACCCATAATTCCTTAAGCCTTTTCCTATTGGTTGTGAGTTAAAACTACATTACCCAAACTCCTTTTCACCATACCCATAATTCCTTAAAGCTTTTCCTATTGGTTGTGGGTTTCACTGGCTGTTTTTGATATGGTCATGGTGAGCATGGTGTCCAGGCTTTTTGAGAGGAGGCGCCCTGGTGAAGGGTGAGTTAGGATTCTTCCCCAGGGCTTTAAATAAAAATCCTTATAAATATCATACTTTGGAGGCATTGAATATTAATTTCAATCCTTACAGTTGGCGACTTAACGAAGGGATTTTCAAACTCCTTGTAAAAATAGTTCCAAGCTGAGCCTCACACCCCCAACCTACCCCCCCACCCCAAGGCAGAGCTTTCTGTGGTTTATTTAAAAAAAAAAAAAAAAACCTTTGCTGAGCAGCTGCCTCCCATTTTTCCCCCCAATCCATGCATTTTCCCACATCTTTCACATGCCTTCCTCACCTGCTCCACCCTTGTGCTGGTTCCTCAGACCACTGCAGCCTCCAGGCACCTTCCAAGAACTTTTCCCACCCCTTGACTGCCTCACAGAGCAGTGTTTTTAAAAACTGACCGCTGTTTTCAGCCCCAAGCGGCAGCCAGCACCAGACTTAAGCTGCATTATTTACTATTGCAGTTTCCTGCTCCTACAGACCATCTGGAGACTCTCCAGCTGACCTGCCTACTACTCCTGTGACTGGTAAGCTTCAAAACTACACGCAGGCTCTAGCCCCTGCGTGAGAAAGAGCCTTTTACCTTGCAAAAAACCCTTAACCTCTATGAGGCTTTTTGCCTGGGTGTGGGGAGGTCCTGACCTTTTTTCATCCACCCCAGCCTGCTTTCTGGCTTCCCTGCCCAACTGGGGTTTGAAAATAAGCAAGATAATTACTTCAACCTCCAGTTTCTGACTGTGAAGGCTTTAGAGTGAATCTACCCTGTTTTGTAGCCATATCCTCCATTTTGGTTTCTGGCAAACATAGTCACGCCCCTTGCTTGCCACTCCTACCCTTCTCTACTGTAGTCTGACCATTTAGCCAATAGAGGTCAATAGAGAGCAAAATAAATAAATAAATATTTTCTTTTCCTTTTCTCTGTTTCTCTCCCCTTCTTCCTGCTGAGTAACAACACCAAATAAGTATACAAATAAATAAAGGCATTAAAAATTCTTTTTAATTGAAAAAAAATAAATTAATACTAAAAAAATTTTTTTTACAAATTTAATATTATTATAAACTATATACTACAAACAAATTATATTTAATATACACAAATAAATTATAATTAATTTCTTCAAACAAAACAATTAAAAAATAATAATAATAATATACAATACCCTTTAATTTGCCCCTAACCCCAAATTAAATAAATAAACAAATCAATATATACATTAAAACTTATTGTTTTCCACTTCCCTTTAATCTGCCTTTTTTATTATCACAATGTTCAGCAGTATAAATGCCACTCTACAAGAAACCTTTGCAGTTTTTGCCCAATTAGAAATTTATAGAGTTCCTGATTACTTCCTTGTTTCTATGTGGCTTGTAGGTTTATTTTTTTTCTGGGTTGGATGGTCACAAATGAGGAGAATGCAAGCCAATATGCAAGCTCAATTGAACCAGATGGCGTATCACTTATAAGCTAAAACAACAGAAGAGGAGTCTCCCCAAAACAGGCCTGATTTTTGCATACCTGTTTCCTCTAACATAGGAATACCAGGTCCCTCTACTATATCTCAGGTACAGAAACTCTTCTCTCGCACTTTAAACCAATTTGCTCATGCTCTGCAACTTCTGGCTAACATGGCCCACCCACAGTCAGTAAATTATTCCTGTGCAGGCCTTTTTCCCTTACAGGAAGTGTCCACAATAGCATCCGATGGGGATGTGGTCACATTGAAACAATATAAGCTTTTCACAAGCCAGGACATAAAAGATTTCAAAGAAAATTGCCGTCCTTCACAGAAGAACCTTTAACAGTAATAAAAAATTTGAGGATATTTTCTATGATTATGAGCCCACGTATAAAGACACAGAAAAATTGCTCTGGACTTTCCTAACGGAATGGGAGAGGAATAAAATTCTCGTCCATGCTAACAAACACCAAGGATGTAATGCAGTACGCTGGCCATCTGAAGATCCTAACTGGCAGTATAATGATCGCAAAGACTACTCAGACTTACGTCTTGCTAGGGGTGCCCTTCTAAGAGCAATGCAAGCATGTGCTGAGAAACCTCAGGCATGGTGCAAATTTAAAAGCATTACACAATCTAATGATGAGACACTCTCCCAATTCATGGATAGGCTCATTGAAATGGGAAATAGATACATGGAACTTGACCTTTCTGTTGAAAAGGATGTAAGGCAAATAAAAGAACAATTTGTCTATAACTCTTGTAAAGAGATTGTAGATTATTTTAAAACAAATTTCCCTACATGGCCCAAAATGGACCTTGATGAGTTAAGGAGAACTGCTGTTTATGTCTTTAACAACCATAAAGAAAAACAGGAAGAGAGTAATAGTTTATTGGGCATATTTAAAATGAATAATGACATGTTTAATAAGAGACTAGACTCCTTAACTGACTCTGTTGTAAGCGATAGAGTTGAAAAATGACTACAAGAGTCTCCTACTAAACCAATGGCAATTGCCCCTCTCCATGAATGTAAATTTCAGCCCCTTATATGCCATTTTTGTGGAAGAAGAGGTCATATAATGATGAACTGTAGGACTTGGAATCAGGCATCTAGAAAAATAACTTCAGAAATTACAACTTTAGAAATAATTTTAATTATAGAAATAATAACAATTATAAAAATAATGATTATAGAAATTATAAAAATAATAACGATTATGGAAACAATGATTTCAGGGATCATGACTTTAGGACTAGTAACAGATCTAGGTATATGGATCAGGCAATTGATAACTCATACCAAATGAATTCAGAGCAGTATATCTTGAGTGGATCTTGGCCCCAAATCACCCAGGGTGCTACTGCCCCTCAAGGAGGAACCCATGGGCCCACCCAAAGATTATGAAAGTATACGGGGGGTTGAGGCACAGGGATCAAAGGATACAACCTTTGATTTTCCAGACCCTGATGCCTTACTGCCCATTGTCCCCATACACTGCCCCCCCCCATAATGATGAGCCTTATGTAACATTAAAGGTTGGTAACGCCTATTATGACTGTCTTGTGGACACTGGAGCTTCCAGATCTGTATTGAAGAGTACACCAGACCCATATTGCAGTTCCATAGGAGCAGTAAGTGTAGTGGGGGTATCAGGAAAACCCCAAATGGTACCAAAGCTCTCCCCTAGGACAATAGCTGTAGGGCCTCTAAATGTGGAACACTCTTTCCTATTGATGCCTGGCTCCCCAATAAACTTGCTGGGGAGAGATCTTTTATGCAAGCTTAGAGCCACAATAAATTGCTCTCCAGATGGCTCTATGTCACTGGAATTGCCTGAGGAATCCTCAACTTTGCTCCCTGTGCTCCTTTCAGGTAGTCATGAGACATAAGGGTCTCCCACTTTTGAAATCCAAACAGATATATACCTGAGTCTCTCAGGGCCACATCACCTTCTGATGTTGGCATACTTAAATCAGCTGTCCCTGTCCAAATTAAAACAAAATCTAGTCCACCTTCTTCCATTCTTCAGTATCCTCTCTCAAAGGAGGCAATAGAGGGCATTACCCCAGTGATAAATTCACTAATTGACCAAGGCATCATAATTCCCTGTAAATCTGAATAAAATACTCCAATCCTGCCTGTTAAAAAGCCAAAATTGGGGCCTGATGGCAAGCATCTCTATCGATTTGTCCAGGACTTGAGGGCAGTGAACAATCATGTTATAAAGAGACACCCTGTAGTCTCCAATATAAATACTATCATTTCTTCTATTCCTAGCACAGCTACATACTTTACAGCAATAGGCTTGTGCTCAGCCATCTTTTCCATACCTATACATGAGGACTCCAGACATATCTTTGCTTTCACCTGGAAAGGGGACATGGGCATGTTTGCCCCAAGGGTATATTGAAAGCCCGACCCTTTTTGCACAGATTTTGAGCCAAGACACAGACAATATTATATTTTAAAACAGCAAGTTAATTAAATATGTAGATGATTTACTCTTGGCCTCACCAGATGCCACAACATGTCAAGAAGATAGTAAACATCTTCTTTTAGAATTACATAAAAGAGGCCACAAAATCTCAAAAGAAAAGATTCAGTGTTGTCTCCCTAAAGTGCAATATTTAGGATTTATTTTAACTGCTGGGTCACATTTAATTTCTCCACAATGTATTGAAAGTATCCAAAACTTACATGATCCTACCACTAAAAAACAATTGAGGGCAATACTTGGAGCAACAGGATTTTGTCGTCAGTGTATCCCCTTCTATGGAGAAATCACTAAGTCCCTTGTAGCACTCACAAAAAAAACACAGTCCTTGAACCACTTAAATTGGAAAAGGAACACTGAACAGCTCTTTCAAATTTGAAACGTGCTACCCCATCTTCCCCTGCTCTCGGTATCCCAAATTATGAGAAACCATTTATTTTATATGTCCATGAAAGGAAAGGAGTAGCCTTAGGTGTTCTAACTCAACTTTTGGGACCTGATCAATGCCCAGTAGCCTATTATTCAGCCCAGCTGGACCCAGTAGCTGCAGGAGCACCACCATGCCTTAGAGGAGTAGCTGCCACAGCTTTATTAGTGATGAAATCTGCTGATTTGGTACTAGGATGCCCTCTGACCATAATGTGCCCTCACGAGGTAGAGTCATTGTTATTAAGACATAGAACTCAGGCATTTACTGATCAAAGGATCACAAGATAGGAGATAACCCTATTGAATAATGAACATATCACATTAAAACTCTGTGGAGCTCTTAATCCTGAGATCTTGCTCCCTGACTTGCCAATTTCTGGAGAACCTTTACATGTTTGGTGTCTCACTGTTGATAAACCTCATAGTGATTTACTGGACACCCCTTTGGATAATCATGATTTAATATTATTTACAGATGGTTCTTCTTTTATGAGAGAGGGTGTGCTCTATATAGGAGCTGCAGTAGTTACAGAATTGGATACTCTATGGTCAGCTTCTTTACCCTCATATGTGAGTGCACAAGATGCAGAACTCACAGCTTTAAAAGAGGCTTGTATCATTGCACAGAACAAAAGGGTCACAATTTACACAGACATTTGGCATATGTCATGCTTTTGGCATGTTATGGCTTCGAAGGGGATTCTTAACATCAGCTGGAAAGTGTATTGCGAATGCAGACCTTATCACTGAACTTCTTTCTACCATCCAACTCCCTGAAGCCATAGCTGTTGTTCACTGCTCTGCACACACAGGTGGCACTGACCCTGTCTCCAGGGGAAATGATCAAGCAGATGCTGCAGCCAAACTAGCAGCCTTAGAAGGACCTGAGTTAATTATGCCACTAACAATTACTGATAATTTGGATCTATCCCTTTCCTATAATGACAAGGAAGTGGGTATGTATGTAAGATATCTCCCAGAATATCAAGAGTCACAAACTAGAGTAAACTACTTCCCCACTATTCTATATAGATATTTGTGGTTATCCTATATCTCCACTGACAATTTAAATATTTAAACAAAGTGAAACAACCACCCCCCAATAAAATTAAATAGCAAAAATCTTAATCCATTAAAAAAGAAATAAATTTTAAAAGCCCTAAGTTAAACTCAAATTCATTACATAAAAGAAACAAAATTTTTTGTAGTATTCATTTTGGAAACTTGAGCACAAAAATATCAATAGAGAAATGTCAAAAATAACATATATCCAATAATTACACAGCCCTTTAAAGGGTTAGCCCCTCTATATGTTACAAATTATGGTTGATATTTATACTGCTAATTCTACCTAAAAATCTCACATACTTTAAAATATTTTTACATAAATATAACTACCATCTTTTCCTCCTGAGGCATATTATATTGGTTGTTTTTTTCACAATTGGAGATTTGTGAAAAAATAAACAGACTGTTTGATCAAATACAACTCTTTTATACATCAAATATAATTCTAATTTAATGAGAAATTCTACTGACTGTGATATATTCAGACAGTACACAGGCATATATTTACATGTTTAAATCTCTCAGCAAAAGATTTATAAAAACAGTTCCTTCATCTGTTATGTTTATTTAGATCATCTCAGGAGGGGATTTGATTTCTAGATAACACGACTCTTTGTGGGAAGCCGTTCTATGTATTAAAACCTTTGGAGAAATAGGATCAAATTTAGGGCCTGTTATCTGGATTCCCTACGTGACCAATCCAGGCTGAGGCAGTCTTTGTGTTTGGTTCTGGTCACCTGAGCCCCAAAAAGGCTCTGGTACCAGCAGGTAGGTTAATCCAAAATCAACTTGATCCCTCCAAGAAGGCTATTAGGAGTCATTTAGAGAAACAGAGTCTGTAACAGATATTTTATCTGGATCCCATTACAAAATCACCGGCAAGTAAAACTGTGTGTATGATTTTTCTGCACTGCATGTCAGGATGCAGACTGAATGTGCCATCTAAGATAAAAATCTGAGGCTCCTCTTTTGACTCAGTCTTTGATCCCCACCTTTTTTACAATTCTTATTGGAGAGCTTTGAAGTGGCAGACCAGCTTCTATTGAATTGATAATTTTCTCCTTTGATAATTGAAGAAGCCTAAATCTTAAACAAACACTGATTCCATACTCAGATTAAAACCTGAGTCTTTAGTCTGAATGCAGATTTCAATTGATGAGCATCTCCATAGGATATTTCCTCTCCCAGAATTATACCCTGCTGAATTGGGGTTTGGAATTTGACCATTTGTCTTTGCATCTGTATTCTTTAGACTTCAATGGATTATACGTGATTTATTGCCCCTTACCAACTGTGACTTCTCTTTACTTGAGAGAAGATATATAATAAACTTTCATGCCCCCAGAATTCGGGACAGCATGGGCTAACCACTAGTCTAGTTGTTCTCATTTTCTTTCTCCTGCCTTAACCATCCTATGCCACCACGTCGCTCAGGACCCCAAAAAATCATATAGAGGCATGGCCCCCTATAACTCTTCTGACCTACTAAAGATTTATTTTCAATAATATTGACACATGTAACATTCACATCTTCTTGTCAGTATTACTAATTAGTAAGTGAAATATGTCATTATAAAGAGATAGTATACATTAATATTATACATAATTATTATATCCTATGTATACTTAATAAGAAAAGCATGTGGTCAAACTTTTAATTCTAATAATTCTAAAGGAAAATTAGAAATAGTTTTCATCCCTATTCTACCTGAGGTAGAAGAAGTGAACAAATTGACTTCTAGAGATGAAATATCTCTTTTAACTGAAGACTTTGTGTTTCTAAAGAAAGTCTAAAAATTTACCAAATCATTTACCTCCTTTTCTCTAAGATGAAACAATGGAAAGATAGCTTAATTGAGACTCAATTTTCATACAATGAATACTGTATCTCACAAATGACCCAAATTATTGTTCAACTTAATGAAACTCCCTCTCACTCTAATCAGCCTGTCTCTCTTCTACTGTTCCTACTTCCTCCACCAACTCCAAGGCAGCTCAGGCAGAAACCCAAGAGAAGGAAACAACAAGAAATAATCAAGATACAGGCTTATTCCCCTTAAAAGAAGTACCAACATTTAATCCTCAAGAAGACTTAGTTACCATAAAGGATGGGAATAGGAGTTTCTATACTTCCAGACTATGGGCAAACCACAGGGTAAAGGGAAGGATTTATCTACACTCAACTGAGACCTAAAGCAAGACAAGGCCCAAAGAATAGCAGGAATGAAGTGAGTATCCTCACAGCCGTCCTGACACACTCCAGTGATGTTGCAGCTCCTCCAGGACCACTATCTTCACTCCTTCAGGTGGGTGGATTTTGGGAGCTAACCCTACCCAATTGAACCTGCATCTCAGGTTGGGTTTAATAGTCTCTACCAAAAATCTCCCACAAGTAGATGACAGTCTTCCTTCAGGATATTAGGAAATCTGGGTGCAAACTCCACTTCCTCTGAGGTCTCCCAGGATCAGTTACAACTTGTCCCAACCACCATGAAGTTCATCTCAGAGAGAGAGCCACACTTCCTGATTCCCCATTCCATTTAGAATTCTCCAGCCCTCTGCTAGGTCTCCTAAATAATAATTAAATAAACTTCCTCACAACACCCCTCAGGATATTGAGGTATTTGAGAGTATCCCTTCTTTTTTTTTTTTAAACATTTTTTAATATTCATTTTTAACATGTTTACATGCTTCATGCCCCTACTTTCCCCTTCACCCCCACTATCCCCCCACCCATGGCCAATGCACATTTCCACTGGTTGTAACATGTGTCATCAATCAAGACTTATTTCCAAATTGTTGATAGTTGGATTGGTGTGGTAGTTTCGAGTCCACATCCCCAATCATGTCCACCCCAACCCAAGCGTTCAAGCAATGGTTTATCTTCTATGTTTCCTCTCCTGCAGACCTTCCTCTGAATGTGGGTAGCATCTTTACCATAAATCCCTCAGAGCTGTCTTGTTTCATTGCATTGATGCTGGTACAGAAGTCCATTACATTCGATTTTACCACAGTATATCAGTCTCTGTGTACAATGTTCTTTTGGCTCTGCTCCTTTCACTCTGCATCAGTTCTTGGAGGTCTTTCCAGTTCACCTGGAACTCCTCCAGTTTATTATTCCTTTTAGCACAATAGTATTCCATCACCAGCATATACCACAATTTGTTCAGCCATTCCCCAATTGAAGGACATGCCCTCCTTTTCCAGTTTGTTGCCACCACAAAAAGCGCAGCTATAAATATTTTCGAACAAGTCTGTTTATCTATGATCTCTTTGGGTTACAAACCCAACAATGGTGTGGCTGGATCAAAGGGTAGCCAATCTTTTATAGCCCTTTGAGCATAGTTCCAAATTGCCAGCCAGAATGGTTGTATCAGTTCACAGCTCCACCAGCAATGCATTAATGTCCCAATTTTGACACATCCCCTCCAACATTCATCACTCTCCCCTTCTTTCATTTTAGCCAATCTGCTAGGTGTGAGATGATACCTCAGAGTTGTTTTGATTTGCATTTCTCTAATTATTAGAGATTTAGAACACTTTCTCATGTGCTTATTGATACTTTTGATTTCTTTACCTGAAAATTGCCTATTCATGTCTCTTGCCCATTTATCAATTGGGGAATGGCTTGATTTTTTATACAATTGATTTAACAACTTGTATATTTGAGTAATTAGACCCCTGTCAGAGTTTTTTGTTATAAAGATTTTTTCCCAATTTGTTTTTTTCCTTCTGATTTTGACTACATTGTTTTTGTTTGTACAAAAGCTTTTTAGCTTAATATAATCAAAACCATTTAATTTACATTTTGTAATTTTCTCTAGCTCTTGCTTGGTTTTAAAATCTTTCCTTTCCCAGAGATCTGACAGGTATACTATTTTGTGTTCACTTAACTTATTTATAGTTTCCCTCTTTATATTCAAGTCATTCACCCATTCTGAATTTATCTTGGTGTAGGGTGTGAGATGTTGATCTAGACTTAATCTCTCCTATATTGTTTTCCAAATTTCCCAACAGTTTTTGTCAAATAGTGGATTCATGTCCCAAAAGTTGGGCTCTTTGAGTTTATCATACACTGTCTTGCTGATGTCATTTACCCCAGGGTTTCAATTTTGAGAAGAGAATCCGGGGAGAGGGGTGGTTGAAGGGAGGATAGGCCATAGACCTGCAAATCCAGCATCCATACCTCAGAGCCATGGAAAGTCCATTTCACCCGGTACCAATAGTGCTGAGAGCTATTAATACTAGAACTGCTAAGAAGAACATCATTTCCTTCCCTGTCCTTTGGTCTGCACCACAGCATGGTCACACTGTGGATTGAGAGAGGGAGAAGAATCTCCAGCCTGCTATCAACCTGTTACCTAGAGATTTCCTTCACCTTAATTTAATTAGACATAGTATAGCATTCACAAGTCTCAATCCTTATTCCTTGTTCCTAACCCTTTAGATAAGCAATAAATCCTGTTAAAGTTCAATCCAAGAGAAGATGGGTATTCCTTTTTTGATCAGTAAATATATACAGCTGTAGGGAAAGGGATTTCTCAAACCACAGTCAGAAAATCACATTATTCATTTAGCACAGCAACACCAGCCCAAACCCACCTTTTACCATCAAATCCAACAACAAGCCAAGGGGCTAAAAGAGTTGTTAAACACTTGATACTTTGGCTTGGGCACTGTTAAAGAGGCATAGGCTTGGCTAAGGTGAACTTTATAATACCTGGGGATTACTAACACATTTGGTGATCACTTAGGCAACCTCATCCCTCACTTAGCCTAGATCCATCTACCACCTGTGGAGCTTTGAGCCAGCTTGGCAGGCTTAGATTATAAAGTCTATAAGCCCAATTAGACTAGCATTTGGGTTTTTATATCATCTTTTTCTTTAACAAAAGCAAGGATGCCCATTATCAACACTATTATTTAATGTGGTTCTAGAAATGCTTGCAATAGGAACAGAAAAAAGAAATGGAAAGAATTACAATAAGCAATAAAGAAGCAAAGTTATTACTCTCTGCCAATGATATGATCATAAACCTAGAAAACCCTGGGGGGGGGGAACCTAATAGAAACGAAAAAAAAACTAATATCAATAATTAGCACCTTCAGCAAAGTCTTAGGATACAAAATAAAAGTCATATAAACCAGCAGTTTTCTATTTAAAATGAATAAAATTCAACTGCAAGAGACAGAAAATTCTATTAAATTTAACTCTAGTCAATATAAAATTCCTAGGGATATTCCTACCAAAGTGAACATAATTACAAAACATTCTTCACACAAATAAAATCATTGCTAAACAATTAAAAAAACACACATTGATTTTAGGAAAAAAAACATTAATCATGGATAGTCAAGCCAATATAGCAAAAATGAAAATAGTCATAAAATTGACTTATCTATTCAGTGTCATACAAAACTAACCAAAAATTATTTCATAGAAGGATAAAAAATAATGACTAAATTTATTTGGAAGAAGAAATGTTCAAAAACATCAAGAACATTAATGAAAAAAATGGAAGAAGGATGGAAGCCTAACTGAAACATATCTCAAACTAAAGCATAAAATGATAATCATCAAAACAATCTGGTAATTACTAAGAAATAACATGGTGGACCAAGGGAACAGATAAGGCAATCAATACATGGTAATCAATGCTCATAGCAACTTAGTATTCAGTAGACATAAAGATCCAAGCTTTTGGAGAAAACTCAGTATTTGATAATAATAAGAAAAAGCAATAATGCAGAAACTAGGAATGGACCAACATCTCTCACCATACATCAGGATAAAGTAAAAATTGATACTTAATCTAGAAATGAGTGATGATACCATAAACAAATTAGGGGAACATTGAAAGTTTACCTATGGAACTTATGAATAAGGGAATAATTTATGACCATACAAGTCATAGAGAACATTATGAAAAATGAAATCGATCATTTTGATTTCATTAATTAAAAAATGTTTTGTACAAATAAAACAAATGCCACCAATATTAGAAGTGAAACAATAAATTTGGTAAAAAATATCTCATAGCAAGTATCTTTTACAAAAACTTCATCTCTCAAAAACATAGGGAACTGAGTCAAATTTATGAGAATATAAAGCAATCACTGAAAAATGGTTATAGAGTATAAAGAAGCAGTTCTCAGAGGAAGAATTTAACCACTATAGTCATATTTATAATGCTAGAAATCACTAATAAATAGCATAATATAGATTAAAGCAATTTGAGATATTACCTTGCACCTACCAGATTGACTAACAGAACCAAAAAAGTAAAATGATAAATGTTGCAGAGGATGTGGAAAAATTGGATCACTAATACCCTGCTGATAGAATTGTGAACTGTTATAACCATTCTGGAGAGAAATATGGAACCAGACTCAAATGATCATAAAACTAAACATACCCTTTGATCCAGCAATACCACTATTTTTTCAGCATCCAAAAGAAATTATAGATAAATGAAGGGACTTAACCTGTACAAAATATTTTTTCAGCACTTTTTTGTAGTTGCAAAGAATTGAAAACTGAGGAGTTGCCTAGCATTTGGGGAATGGATGACAAATTTTTTTTCTATAGTTGTAATAAAATACTATTATGCTCTAAGGCAGTTACGGGCAAACTATGGCCTGGGCCAGATCTGCCCACTGAAATGTTCTATCTAGTTGCTCAACATTATTCCTAATCTGATGAATACAATGAGTAAGATACAATACAATGAAACTTTGAAAGAGTTGCCTTAGAAACAGCCTGACAGATGAGCATTTCCTTTCCTTTGGCCCCCTCTTTAAAAAGTTTGCCCTTCACTGCTCTAAGGAATGGTAAACTGTATGAGTTGAGAAAAACCAGGAAACATTTATATGAACTGATGCCAAGTGAAGTGATGAGAAATGGGAGAACAATGCATATGATAACAGAGATATTATACAATGATCAATTATAAAGGATGAAATTATCAGCAAAGTAAGACTCCAAGAAACCACTTAATTAAAATACTATCCATCACAAAAGAAGAAAATACTGAAGTCTGAGTGCAAATCAAAGCTTGCTGTTTTCTACTATATTTCCTTCATGACATTTCTATTGTATGTATGATGGTTGACTTCTATTATGACATGATTAATACAGAAATATGTATCACATGAAAGGATAGCTATAACCTATTTCAGACTATTGTTTAGGAGGAGGGAAAGATATGGAGGGAGAAAATTTGAATTCTAAAATGTCAAAAAGGAATTATCAAAAACTGGGCCTATAAGTAATTGCAAAAACAAAAAATATAAATAAATAAATAAATTTACCTATAAAGGAAAGGATTTGAAAAGGCAAGATTCTGAGGATAATTGATTTAATATGTCCAGTCATTATATTAGATCACTGGCCATTTGACATCCAAGTTATATTAGAAACAAATGATGAAGAGAGCTTCTTTTACGGTAAAAAAGAAATGAAAGGAGGGGGAGGATTTAGAATTAGGAGTGTCATTGCCAAGAATTTTAAGTTAGTATAGTTATAAAGTACATTATAACGATGTGATATATTCAACTCAAAAGAATAGGGAAGTTGAAGATTTATCAGACTGTAACTTAAATTTTACAATACGTTTGGAATAGTTATTGCCACCCTTAATGTAATGTAGGCAATGCCAAGAGCTTTGTTGTTTTGTCATTCCTGAGATTACCTCTAGCTTATAGAAAGGAAAATTAATGTCCATGGTTTCTAACTTACCCTCAGATAATAAAATATTTTCTTATTTAATGAAGCAAATTCTTTCTTCCAATGTTATTATTTAGCTAAATCAATTTGGTGTTACTTCTAGGAAGTAACTTAATTTCTAAGAAAATATCTAGATTGACTTCACTTAGCTGAAGAACCTGGCAAACAGTGAGGGCTCAGTCTTCCTTAAAAAATCATCAACTGGGGCATCTGGGTAGCTCAGTGGATTGAGAGTCAGGCCTAGAGATGGGAGGTCATAGGTTCAAATCCAGCCTCAGACACTTCCTAGCTGTGTGACCCTGGGCAAGTCACTTGACCCCCATTGCCCACCTTTACCACTCTTCCACCTATGAGCCAATACACAGAATTTAAGGATTTTTAAAAAATCATCAACTCTTTATAAAGTTTAATTATTTCACTAAGAACAAGAAATGATTTAAACATATTTATTTCAGCTTAAAAAAACTGGTTCATCCTTGGTTAATATGTACATTTTTCCTTTTATTTAGTAACATACAAATTTTTGTCTTTAGTCTTAGAGGATACAAAGTGAAGAGCAGTTTGTTCTCAACTTCATAGTTCCTTAATCCTATCTCTATGAAGTACTTTTTCAATCTGATTCTTCCTTATTTTAAAATGTATTGTAGAAGAAAGATAGCAGGAATAGTTTCTCATTGACTAGTATTTAACTACCTTTATCATCTAAAGGAATGTGAATTTAGACTTGTAAAATGTGAATTGGAAATCAACTTGTTATTTGTCTTCCAACAATTAAGTGAATCTCATATGGATTATATATGTATATATAAGTTTATATATAAATATTTATATACTTATATATACATATATAATCCATATGTGATTTCCTTCTCTAGTTGCCTATGTCTATGCAGAAATAGTATCTCTCTCTCTCTTTCTCTCTCTCTCTCTCTCTCTCTCTCTCTCTCTCTCTCTCTCTCT